>NC_133541.1:83343198-83646229 GCF_048773025.1 Camelus bactrianus
GACCACTAACAGGCGGAACAGTTCTCGGAGGCTTCTCAGAGGCTGCTCCCAGGTTATAATACTCAATCTGGCTCAAATAAAATTTTCCATTTCTTTCTTAGATCGAGTGATGAACTTTTCAACGACATGGGCAATGTTTTGCCCATCCAGATTCCCTTTACCAGGCCAGTGCACACATCCCTCAGCTCCTGTAAATGTTGGTGGCTAACAGCTCACAGCTGCCTCTTCTCCAGAGATTAACCCGACTAACCCTGACTAAGTGAAGCCACCTCACCCAACAGGCTACTTCACCCACCCGGGGCAGCCCACAACCAGCCCCTGCCCCTTTGCTCCCCAAGGGACCTGGCTAAAGCTAGAATCCAAATGAAACGCCACCTGTGTTTTGCTCCTCGCTGTGCTCTTCCCTAACTTTCCTCACTCTCTCTCTCTTTTGAGGGCTCTGAGAGTTCTAAGAGTAAAGGAACAAGAAATTTAGGAGTTATTTGAGGAGATGCACTTGAGACACACGCTGTAGATTGGCCGCATCCCTGTGATGCTGCAGACATGAACCGTCACCTCCTGTTAGAAGATAAAGCCCTCTCCCCTCAACTCACCCTTGCTTGAAAACTATGTAAATAACCTCACATAAAGCAAGGCTGTTCCTAAGGCAACGCTTGCCAGCCGCAGGATTTGTTCCTCCTCCTCTCCTGGACATCAGATCAGTAAAGAGGGGTCAAGTCACAATATGGCCCAAATCAGAAATGCTGGGCTTACCAAAGAAGAGGAATTCCATGTTGAAAGATCTGTAGGACCAAGCCTGCACCTATCAACAGGAACCAGCGGAGTATCCCCCAGAGAGGATCTTGAGGATGCTAGATCAAGAGTGAAGTAGGATAAAGCCGGATAAGAGAGTTTACCAATTAGGGAGACGTTTCCACGACACTGTATTCAACACCTGGCAAAACTATTCCTATTAACGTATCACCCCCTGCCATTTTCCCATTTTTAGCTACCTGATTCTCCCAAGGGAATTATGCTGAGCAAATGAATAAATGAATCAATAACCTGAGCCCCCTATCAATGGTGGCTCAATGGAGACCACCTGGAGTCATTGAGGAAGGGAAGAATGTTTCCTAGGGAAACTTTGTTTTAGACAGAGAGAGAGCGTAATGCAAATTAAACAGTCCTTGATTAACCTATTTAGAAACAGAATCCTTTTCTACACAGCAGACTCTTCCTCACTGAAGTCTAGGTCAGTTATCACCTTTTTGTGGTCCTTGTTCTCAACCCCTGAAGAATTCATTGTTCTTTCCTTTGAGGTCCCACAGCATTTTATCCTAACCTCTATCACACCACTTAATACACATCATCACAGCTATAGATGATGTCTGATCACCTTTATATCCCCAGTATCTAACACAGTGGTTGGCCCATAGAAAGTGTCATATACCTTCTTATCAAACTGAAGTAATATATATTCTCTTATGTTCTCAACAGTAACAAAATTCACGTGTGTAAAGAATTAATAAGTAGGCTTGGTTTTTGTTTTGTTAACTCTCTCCCCACCCCAAATCTTGTTTTTTGCATTGATACTTTAGAGTTAACTGATTTTTTAATTTGTGACCCTATAATGTATTAACTGGTAGAGCTTAACCAACCATGCTGGTAGCCTTTTCTAAAGCAGGAAAAAAAAATATTTTACCTACTAAATTTTTGGAATTTTGTATTATAAAAATTTTAAGCATTAGCAAATGTAAAGAGAAAATTATCATGACTGTCCTTCAGTAATTACCAACTTATGGCCAGTCTTGTTTCACATATTTCACCCATGAATACTTCTGTATATGCCTCTAAATATTAAAGACTCTTTTAAAAATCTATTAAAAAAACAAAACTCAACTGAGTAAATTTTAAAGGTCTTATTGGTTTTAGTCAAAGACACACAAATCAGACAGCATTCAATCTAGCATTTGGAAAGAAGCTCCAAAGAACTGTACAAAATGAGACATTTATGGGCAGAAGGAGCAAGAACAAGCAAGTTATACTAGGCAAAAAAGTGGACTGGGCACGGTAAGGTTACTTTCCTTTAGGGTATGGGGGGGTCCATCAGGCAGGTTATCTAACTAGTGCTGATCAGGCAGTTCCTGATTTACCACTCTATTTCTGAGGGAGCCAAAACTGTAATTAGGTCTCAGTTTGGTGCTGTAGGATTTAGCACAAGTAACTCCACTTGGAGCCTGCTGTCTTGTGTTTAACTAAACCACAAGACCACTATCACTTCTAAAAGCATACCTCAATAAATTCTTAAAAGCATCAAATATTCAGTCAATGTCCAAATTTCTGGGTACCGTTGAACATTTCAGTCACCTCATGGAGAGAAGGTTAAAGTCCACTCATTTTGCACAAACTACAGTGAGCATGTTCATTGTGGTCAAGGACATAGATCAGTGAGTTGAAATAATTCTGCAGCACAGTTATTCACAATGAAGAGTTAATATAAATGTATCGCTTTCAATATCACATCAGAGAGTGAGAAACAACAGCAGAAGTCAGTGTTCAAGGTCCTTCTCAGCTGGACTTTTCAGAGAATCCCAGAGCGATGCAATTCTAACTTCCCCATCCACTGATCATCACAGTCAAGAGTTGATAATACAAGGATGTGGTAGTTACGTATTTTTGTGCTAAACACCCAATTTCACTTCTTCATTATGTAATTACTGATTGATTACCAGAAACCAATGCTAATAAAGAAGTGCTAAGACTCTCCTCCTCAAAGGAGTACAGTAATAACTCTGAATTATGCAGAATTCTAGAGATGGATTAAAAAGCATCCTATTTGCAATTTAAATACTCTCCAGTCCTCATATTTCTATTTCATGATGGAGTAACAACCATCTGTACAATGACCATACATAAAATAAGAATTAACACAAATGTCTTACCTCCTGAGATCCTTCCTCATGCACCTGCTTTCAAAGTGGGAATGCTGAATCTGTTACCCCTCCACCCAAAATAATATTTTAAGAAAGGTAAAATCATTCAATTAACCATTATGAACCATATGCTTCCCTAGCAACAAACAGGGTTATGTGAATATTTTATTCTTCACTCTTTGGTCTTGGCATCAGATGGACACAGCTTAAAACACAGGTAGGGACAATGGCTTTCCAAGTCAGATAATTAATTAAATGAGTAGAAATAAAAACAATAATTGGTGGTATTGGGAAAAGAGAGCCAGAATTTTCATCTATTCTGCTCTTTGCTGCTTACCGGTTCTGTGATTTAAGCAAGTCTCTTCTTTGGATCTGATTCCTTGCCTGTAAAACAATTGAAGGTAATGGATGAGGTCATTTGTAAGAACTTTTTCAACTAAGAACTTCTATTTAGATTTTGACTCTATTATCCCTAATTCTTTCTCATATTCTTTCTTAATATCAAAAGATACCCCATTAGAAAAACTGTTAGAATCCCACTCCTGGGCATATATCCAGAGGAAACTCTTAACTCAAGAAGATACATGCACCCCAATGTTCGCAGCAGCACTATTTACAATAGCCAAGACATGGAAGCAACCTAAATGTCCATCAACAGCTGCCTGGATAAAAAAGACGTGGTGTGTACATATAGATAGATAGATCTATATATGTATACAGATCAACAATAGAATACTAGTCAGGCATAAAAAAATAAAATAATGCTATCTGCAGCAATGTGGATGGACCTGGAGAATGTCATACTGAGTGAAGTAAGTCAGAAAGAGAAAGAAAAATACCCAGTATCATTTATATGTGGAATCTAAAAAATGACACAAACGAACTTATTTATAAAACAGAAACAGACTCACAGACATAGAAAACAAGTCTGTGGTTATCAGTGGGTAGACGAGAGGTATGGAGGGATAAATTAGGAGTTCAGATTTTGTAGAGACTAAATATTATATATAAAACAAACAAGGTCTTACCGTATAGCACAGGGAACTATATTCAAACCTTCTAATAACCTATAATGAAAAAGTATGAAAAGGAATGTGTGTGCGTGTGTGTGTATAAAAAACTGAATCACTATGCTGTACACCAGAAATTAACACATGTAAACTGACAAAAAAATTTTTTCAAGAAAATCTGTTAGAGCATCGTCTTAAAACATATTTAATGCTAGCCAAAAAAGGAGGATCAAGTTGACTCATCCATTGGACTCGAAACTCCATCTATTCCTCTTATTTGCACATTTAAATAACATTTTTTCATAGAGAATCTTGTTTCTTGTCACTTTTCAAATGATACATAGTGCAAAGAGCTATTGACATAAGTTCCAGATGGACAGCAGAAAAAAATCATTATTAATGCCAACCTTTTTAAACTGATCATTGTACTAGTTCATCTCGGATAGCAAACTGACTTATTTTGGACGCATGGATTCCCAACCATAGAAAACGTTTTTCCAGATCACATTTTTCTTTTGCCAACCAAGCAATGGTTTCACTTTGCTATTTTTGCTTATATATGTCTCATATGGAAAAGACATTTCAATAAGAAAAAAATGCAACCCATCCCCCAAATATGAGTCATTGAATAAAACACAGCCACACTGACTTTGAATTATGATCACAAAACAAATAAAATAGCACATGGGCTTAAAGTAAAGTTTATATCCAACTTGGTGGGAGGAGAGGGAAAGAGCAGCAAAGTAGAAAAATCTTCACAGAAAAGATTATGCTTGAGATCAGTCTTGAAAATGAATGAGAAAGCAAAGACAGCAAGGTATTTCAAGGAAAGGAGTTAGCACAGGAAGAAAAGATGGAAGAGAGACAAGTAGACGCACCATGCTAGATATTTCCAATAGACACTCCTGTTTAATATTCACAGAAATCTGAGCATTATTATTATAATTTTATAGATGTGGAAGCTGAGGTTCAGAAATAGTAATTAACTTGCCCAAGGTTACACACCTAATAAAGAGCAGAGCCAGCCTTCAAACCTAGTTTAAATGACTTCAAAACCACATTATACTAGGATATTCATTTATTCAAATACCATTTATTGAGCACTACTGTATATCAAAGAACGTAGGTAAAACCAGTGAAATAAAGAGGTCTAAGATATAGTCACTGTCTGTAAGGAGCCTCTTGGGCTCCTGGGCTGGGCTGGGCAATAGTGAGCTTCTATGTTGATCTGCAATAATCTTTCCAGCTTCCTACTTCCTGCTTTCCTCAGTACCCATGGGGTACCCTGAGTCCATCCTCACTGGGACCAAGCTGTGGGTCCCTGTTCTCCACTAATCTGCTTTCAAACAAGGACTTTTCTAGTCCAAGTGGGAGCCAGCACACTGCTGCCTGGAGAAAATAGCTAAGAGATGCTTCTACCACGAAGGACTTGTCACTGTCCTTAGACAAAGTCCAGACTCAATTGTCTTGCTCCTCCATTTTACCTGTAGACCCTGAGCACCTTGAATATATAATCAGGAACAGAAAGATCTCAGTCTGCTTTTCTAGAAGGTGTCAAGGGTGCCCAGGAAAAATATGAATCCCCCTCTGTCGCTTGCCTGGTGAAAGTTAAGTAATAGCTCTCCATAGCTTTCTTCTCTTTGATATTCTTTTTGTCCCTAAGAATGCATTTCTCCCCACTCCTTATTTGCATGCTTCTTGATGGGCTAACATATGAAGCAAACTGCCCCTGTTCTCAAGAACTCTGAACTAGGAAAGCCGTTGTGTTTTCTAGTACTGCAAAGCTTACCCATCTCCTCCAGTCTCAATGTACAGTGTGCTGTGCGCCCACTCTCCGCAGGTCTGGTGCCATTTCCCAGAGACGAAGAGAACAAGGTTTGTCTATAGGCTTTGAGCACTGAGTAGAAGGGATGTTCAGATCTCAGGGGCTAGTGATAAAATACGGACGTGCCTCCAGTGCTGGATGGCCATTAGCAGGGATAATTTCTGCAGGACTCTGCCCTGCAGTGCAATTATTAACTGGATAGAAAACCTAATTGTCTCTTATTATCTTTAACTGGGTTTTGGAAAAAGAAATGCCTCAGCCAGAGATGGGAAAAGACAGCAAAAACTGAGTATTTCATAAAAGATATATACACATGCATTTTTAATCCTCCATTCTGGCAAATATCTTACTTTCATGCTTTTATCTTCCATTTTTTAGGGAAATGGGAGAGATATTTAATATTGCTTTTAGGGTACAACTGTGAATGTGAGGAGGGGGTGGGAATGGGGACAGAGACTGCCTACAGCCTAGAACAGGAGTTCATTTAAATTATCCTTTTTATTCCTTACATGAAGAGTAGATTACTTCAAAAATTTTATATATATATATATATACACACACACACATATATATACACACACATACATACACACCTGTTTCTTCCTAATTTACCAATATAAATTGGAAAAGCTTGATACATTTTGGTTGCTAGAGTTGCACTACTACTAACCTACGTAAAATCCAAGTCAACATCCCCTTAGCAACTGCTT
The DNA here is from genome assembly GCF_048773025.1 of Camelus bactrianus. Classification (NCBI taxonomy): domain Eukaryota; kingdom Metazoa; phylum Chordata; class Mammalia; order Artiodactyla; family Camelidae; genus Camelus; species Camelus bactrianus. The sequence goes on from NC_133541.1 coordinate 83,349,656, forward strand.
AAAAATGTCCCGAAGATTATTAGCTTTAAATGTTGCAAAGCTGTGTTTATTTGGCTTCTAACTTTTAATATATCCCAAGTGACAAATCAAGAGCTATTAAACCCTGACTTCGTCTGAATCTCTCTTGGAAGTCTATCCTTTTATGAAAATAAAATGGGACCCAACAGTTCCAAGACATAAAAGTCTGCTTTATCTCTGACCAACATAGCGAGAATACTAGAAACGAGAAAGAAGTAACATTTTCTGGAAAGGCGTAATATTTTCTTACCAGCCAGCATACTCTCTTGGCAAAACCTTTCAACTGAACAATGGTTCGTATTATCCTCGGCCTTCGGTTTTCCTCCAGATCTTCTTCTGGAGGCATTTCCTAGCTCTCCCAACCCTGCCTGACAGTTCTGTTATTTCAGTCTGATTTTCTGCAATTTTACTCCTCTGCTGTCGGGATGATTTTATTATTTGCCTTATTCTCTCTTTCAGATTGGGGGTTTTATTCCTGTTTTGGCTTGCTGGGGTTTTGGCAGACTACGGCTATAAAACACAAGAGGGTTGGAAGCTATGCAGATGGCAACTGTAGTGCTGTGTGCGCTCATTCACGATGGGCTTCCGTCTTTTTATAACAGGTGGGAGAACTGCCAGCTCTTGTTTCCTGTGCCCACTGCTGACATATTTAAGCAGGACCGCCGTAGTGACTTACAGGGCTGAAGGCCTTTGAGTTAGGCACAGCTCTGGTGGCTGGAATTTAATAGAAAAAATTTCTGCTGATAATCAGCATTAATCTTCCTACATTTGTTTTCTATTTTGGTACATATTCAATGAATCCGATTACCTCTGAAGTTAACATCTCTTTCCTTTTAGAAGAGTTAAATGATTACCTACTATTTTCTTTTCGTTTTTACTGTTTGTTTTTCCCTAAGCCAGTACATATGATAACAATTAAATTTATTTGCAAAAGAACATCTTGCCAAGCATTCCCATTAAAATAGTAAGACCCTCTCTCTCTCAATAGAAGTTTCATGACCTTATTTCCAGAAATGGTACCTCGAAGAGAAGCATTCATTTCAGGAGTTAGAGCCAAAGCATAAACTTAGATAAAATATTCCTTTTCAGAAAAGGGAGAATAATTTTGCCACACCATGGATCAAATATTGAGGACCGTCTAGTAAAGAAAGGGTGCTCAAAGTGCAATCTCATAGCAACAGTGAAATACCATTTGGCATTGTTAAGGGAAGCACGTATTTCCACCGTGTAATGACTGCATTGTGAGAACTGGAAATGATAAAGTCCTGCCAATGTCTCAGTTTCCCTTGATTACGCCTTTTTTTCTTCCCCAGGAAGATGCATTGGGGAAAACCTAACTAGAGTAACTTCTATTCAATCTGAAAGTCCAGCACAAGAAGACAGAAGAATTCAGCATAGGAAAACAGACCTTCACAAACAGAACTTCATATTTTCTGGCATACTACATAGTGTTTATTGATTTATGGGTTCTACTCGAAAAAGGCCCACAACTCTGCTCCTGGTCACACATTAGTAACGTGAGAAATAAGCAACTGGTCTGACTCTAATCATACCCTCCCTCAATAGGAATCCAAATTCAGTGGGAATTCTGAATGAATAATTAATGGAGTCCTAACCACAGAACACAAAAACAAGGAATCCAGATGTCCTGGGAGATTTCCAACACCTCACCCAGAACTTGGGCAATCCAGTTCTCCACCAGGAGGACTCTGTCTTCATAGCAAGACACTTGCTTCCCTAGTCTTGCCTACAAAATGGTGGCAGCGCTCTCCCCGCTGTGTATATGTCAAACAAGAAACACTCCCCTCCACCGCCAGACGCCCACAGATGGCAAGGCATCGTTCCCACTTGAGACCTGATGCACACAAGGCTGCCTTTGAGGTTCTTCTAACCTAGGGCCCCAAAGGGGCAAAGATAGTTCTGTTACATATTAAATAAAGGAGTCCAACCACAAGGTATGCACATGCTTCAGGTAGATTTTTTTCTTTTGTATGAACTGACATTTCGCTTCATTAAATATTCAATTTCTTTAACTTGATGAAAATAATAAAGAGGATCTTGCAAACACAAAGACAAGGCGAAGACAGTGAAAGTAAATAATATTTTTTCCTCAGGTTCTGATGTATTTTAATGAGCAGATAATTCATATCTACTTGTATTTAATTGTACACGTAGCCAAATTGAAATAAGGAGATGGCAATAAAGAGCTAAATTAACCTGACCCTAAGACCACCTTATATGTACATATGCATTTATGACTAGAGGTCTAATTTTACTGTGGGGTAAATATGCTACACAGGATATTCAAATAAAAATATTATCAGCCTCATTTGAAGTTATTTGATCAATAGGATGGACAGAAAAAATCATCATGAAGTAATGAAGGACAGGTTTCTTCAATATTTTTCAATAGAAACTTACTTAACATGGTATGTTTCAATAGAAACCTACCAAACAATGTGAATATTTCAAGTTAGAAAGTGTAGCTCACTTGTCAATATAACTGAGGAAATGTGGCTATAATAACATGTTAAATGCTTTACTTAAAATAATTTGTTTTTGTAAAACATTCCTAAAAAAAAACACAAAAATAGACTTGAAGAAGGAAAACACAGTCCATGTTCTTAGGTAGGAAAAAACATTACAAAGAATAAAATTTTCTCTAAGGTAACTTCATAAATTTAATACAATCTCAATAAAAAATAATACCGTAAGAAATGCTTCTAAACTTACACGAGTTAATTTTAAAATGTGTATGGAAAAACAATCAAACAATAGCCAGAGAAATCCTAAGTAGTGAGGGAGGTTACTTCTTCCAGATATTAAAATATATTATAAAGTTTCTGTAATTAAACTATATAATATCAGCACATGAATGACAAGACTTACTTACTAGTGAAAGAGAACAAAAAATCCAGAAATGAATCTTAGTGCAAAGCAAAGTTTAAAATATAATAAACACAGTATCTCAAATTGGTGCTGATAATATTGTATCATCATATGGAAATAGTATATATTTGGATAATTCCTTACATCAACATCAGGATAAATTTCAAATGCATCAGAAATTAAAATGTAAAAAAATATAAACCATACATGTTCTAGAATAAAATGAGCAAATTTCTTTATAATCCAGCCTAGAGAACACTTTATTATTTATGATCAATGTCTAGAAGCAATATGGAGAAGAGACTATTAAATTTCTATCCTTTAAAAAATAATGTCTGCGTAGCAAATACACACACCTCCCATAAGAATAAAAAGACTACAAACTGAAAAATACAGTATCAATAAGATATCACAGATAAAAGTTTAATGCCCTAGGAAATAAAAAGAACATTCAATACTTAAGAAAAAAAGACCAAAAGCTCCAAAGACATTTTATATTAAAAAAAAGATGGTCATCCTCATTCAAATAAAAAAAAATGCAAATTAAACCTATTCTCAGATGATTTCTCACCAATTCAATTGGCAAACAATCTAAAATTTAACATCATACATGGGGTAGTCCTGCAGGGAATCAGGGACTCTGATATACGACTCGTGGGAATGCAAAATGACACAACCCAAGGGAATTTTATGTCTAGCAAAATTTTATATATAATTACCCTACTCAGCAATCCACTACTAGGAACCTTCTTAAAAATACATTGACAATAGTAGAAAATGTCATACACAAAGATCATTCACTGCAACAATATTTGTACTAAGAAAATATTGGGGGGAAATCAATGTCCATAATTAGGAGACTTCTTGAATAAACACTAATGGAGTACTCTGCAGCTACAAAAAGGAATGAGGACAATCTCGCTCTACTGTTATACACTGATCACCAAGACAAATTGTTAGGTAAAAAAAAAAACATTTCGAACACTTTTTATAGTATGTTACTTTCTGTGTAAAAAAAGGAGATATAAGTATATGTGTGAGTATGTGTGTAGGTATAAAAACACCTACATGTGTGGTTATTGAGTCACATACACACATATATAATTTATATGTATTTATGTATTCATGTGTTTTTTTATATATGTATTACTTTAAAAGACAGAAAGATGTACCAAAAACTGCCCCAAAGTGTTACATATAAGAGGAGCAAGGATAGGGATGAAAGTTGTACTTCTGTTTTGAGTTTTTACTTTGGAGAACTGTAAATGTTTTACATAACTAATTAACAAAAGCAAAGTTAAATAACAACAACAAAAAAAAATGCCTGTAGTTTGAAAAACAAATTGAAGCAAATGAGTTTAACTCTATGTTAAGTTGTGGAACAACCATCTAAAGAAATTGTGTTGAGAGATTAAAAATAAAATGTTTTTATTATATAGTTCTTGTGGGCTATATCCTTAGAACAAAAAGAATGAGGAAGAAATCTTAAATTATAATTAGTGGTCTTATTATTAGTAGAAATGCTGGCATTGTTATTTTCAAACTATTATGGGCACACTGTAGAATAAAAGAACCAAGTAATTATGTTAATGCCACTAGGAACCAAGATTTTCAGACTAAAAGAAAAAGATCTGAATATAAAATCAAAGTTAAATATTCTACTATCTGAATATCTGAAATCTGAATTACCACAATTCCTACCAACTCAAATATTTGTTCTATAAGTAAATGAGCAGGAACTTACTGTAATTGGTGATCATATGGTATTTCTAACTGCATATGGCATTTTAACTGTATAATAGTTTAAATGGCTTTTCTCATGCTTTTGCCGACAAGGGTTGAGCTGAAGAGGAAGGAGTGTTGGATGGTTCACTCAACCCCCTCATGGTGCTGCATATGAGGATCATGCTCAGTACTCTGCCTTTGCTCTCAGTACCCTGCCTTTGCTCCCAACACCTCAAGAATGAAATAATGCCATTTACAGCAACATGGGTAGACCTAGAGATTATCATATTAAGTAAGTCGGAGAAAGACAAATTATCATATGATCTTGCTTACATGTAGAATCTTAAAAAAAAAATACAAATTTTATTTACAAACAAGAAATAGACTCACAGACATAGAAAACAATCTGTGGTTATGGGGGGTAGAAGGGGTGGGCAGGGGAGGGATAGATTAGGAGTTTGGAATGAACAGATAGATCATTATATATAAAATAGATAAACAACAAGGACCTACATTCAATTGTAAATCAACTACACTTCAATAAAAAAAAATAAGAAAAAAAAATGGCAGTGGGTATTTTGTTCATCTTGTTGTTCATAACTAACTCTAACTGTACATGTCTGCAGTTATTTTTAGTCCCTTGTGGTTTCTTGGTATTCTGTTGTTTTAGGTGCAGGTCCCAGGCTGCAGCAAGCAGCCCCAGGCCTCATCCTGCCTAAAATGCTAGAAGCATTTATCAACATGACTTCAAACTGCACAAGTTTTTCTCTAGAGCACTTTTTCACAGACCCCCTTCCTAAGCATCCTTTGTTCTAGGCACAATAATATTAGAAGAGTTCCAAAGACGGAGGTGAACGTCATACCCAGCAAAAGGAAGGGGACCTTCTGCATCTCCAAAAACAAGAACAACTTTGCAACAGTTTGTTACCCTGTATGTGATCTCTATAGAAACTAGCACAGCTTATTGGACTGTTGTTACTATAAACCCCTGCCTTCTCTCCCCAGTAGGCTCACAGTCTTGGAGGCATTAGCCCACTGTGACCTCCTTTGCCTGGCAAAGAAATAAAACCATCTTTTCTACTTCATCCAAAACTCTTTCCTCAAGTCTTGATTTGGTAAGTGGGGTACAGAGGCCTAGTTTTGGCAACATATACAGCAGTCACCCTTTATATGTGGGAGATAGGTTCCAAGTGGACTTCTGAAACCACAGATAGAACTGAACCCTAGATATACAACATTTTTCTGGATACTAATGAATGAGTAGTCTATACAGCATGAGTATGCTGGACAAAGGGATGACTCACATTCCATGTAGGACAGCATAAGATTTCATCATGCTATTTAGAATATCTTGCAACTTAAAACTTATCAATTGTTTACTTCTGTAACTTTCCATTTAATATGTTCAGACCATATTTGACCATGGGTAAATAAAGCCATAAAAAATGAAACTGTGGACAAGGGTGGACTATATTATAAATAACTTTGGATTTCAAATCCTGTCCACTAAACAAGATTAAAATAAATGATCATTTAGAAGCAATGGGTAAATCTGAAATGAATCCTCACTTTCAAATCAAACTGTTATTTCTTACTAAAAAAAACAACGGCTGTTTGATTAAAATGGGTGATTCCAGACCTAAGAATATTAAAAATGAGGCTGGGACATTTTGTGCCCCAAAACAAAAAAGATTTCCAACATTGTTGGAGTCATACAAAATAAAGGTACAAGAGCCAACAAGCTCCTACTGGCCCCAAAATTGGTAATTTGAGCACCAGAAAGAAAGGTGTCTGAAACTGATTAGAGTACACTAAAATTTTTTTAAAATCACTGGTCAACTTTAAAGTTGCTAAAATATTAACTCATTATGCTGCAAATTAATAGCTAAATCTTTATTCTACTATTTATATAAACTGTATTTTAAGTTAACAATATTATGTTAACAATATGAAGGAAAGTAATTCTTTGCAGAGAAATTTCAGCTATAAATGCAGAAGGAATAATAAAATTAAAATCACCATGCTGTAACCTCTAAGGAAAGAAAAGATCTTGGCAATGATTATTAATGGGTACTCATTAGGTGAAAGGCTGATGAGAAACCCTATAATAGACATATGAGGCTGAGAGCACGGAGCTGCTGGAGTGTCTGAGCATCACAAATGGGGCTTCCTCACCATGTGATGCACTAGAAAGTTCACAACATCTCCTAAAGTACCTTTTGAAGTTTTTCTGCTTAAAAAAAGAGGTGGGACAGAGAGAGAGAGAACCTAATCAAATTAATACTTTGGATTGACCCTTTACAGGAAATATGGGGAATGTATGAAAAAGATAAAACAGTAAATGATGCCATGAAGGAACACCCAGGCAAATCCAGAATGTGAAAAATTCTTCCAGATGTAATTTCTTTTTCAACAGATAAATGGCAAGGGGAAAAAAAGGAGAGGAGAAACTGCCGAAGAGAACAAAAAGTTATAAACACTGAGGAAGTGTAATATATGGACTTTGTCCAGATTTTGATTAGAATAGTAAAAGGACATGCTTTAGGTAATTAGGCAAACTGAACATGGACTGCTTATTAGATATTATGTTATGATAATGGCAATGCATTTAAGAAATCATTAATCATTAGTAATAACATTCTGAAGAATTTATCAAATCTGCAATTTGTTTTTTAATAATTTAGAATAAAGTGGGAAGATGGATGAAACAACACTGCAAAACACTGATAACTGTTAAAGCTGGATGATGTACACACAGCATTTTATTGTGCTATTTTCTACCTTGGTTTGAAAATTACCACAATAAACATTTGTAAGTTTAGTGAAGCTGGCAATTTCTATCTTATTTAACTAATAGTCATTGTTCCCCTTGTACAAGTGTTGCAGGAACTGTATTCTCCAGCATGAAACTCATCTTACATCAATTGCTATTGTTTCTTTTTAAAAACTGGTACTTATTCTTGGATAAGACCTGATGAATTTGCAGCCAAAGTTTTCAGTATGTTCTACTTCACATGCTTTCTTAATCCATTAAGTAGCATTATATAGGAATTTTCTCTATTTTCTTTGCAATAAAAAATAAAACAAAATCTGTGAAAGGTCCCCTGCCTTAATCTGACATTTTATCTCAGTGATTTCCAACCTGCAAAATCTGAACATCTGGCAGACCAGACCACAAGATACATTGATGATTGATAAAGTAAAAATTTCAATTAATGAATATTTAAATTATGACTCCTTTTACGTAGATTACAGTTTCTTTTGTTTTTTACATTAAACAATGCCCTAATTCTTAACAGTATTGAGGACCTCTGACCACTTGGTTCTGAGATTACGTAGTGTTTAATTTTCATACATTTTTAAAACAGCAGCGATTTTTTTGTCTTTGAGAATAATCCCCAAAGGATCCTTATTAAAAAGATTTCTTGAACATTCATCCTAAGTGGTCCCTCATTCTCCCTGAGTCTAACTCCTCCCTACAAAATGACAATAGGCTGGGAAACGCTGCTCTAGCCTAAGTAGGATGCAGCATGAACAGAAACCCCCTGGGGTCACACAACATAATCACCAAGCACTGGAACTTTTGTACCTCAGGTTACAAAATGCAAAAATACTATCTTTTTTATATCATATATTGTACAGAATTGTGCCCTCTTATGGCATAAACTAAATTCCTACTGGATTTTACCTAAATCTGACGCCCAGGGTAAGTGCCTACAGGATATGAGAGGATCAAGACTGAGTGAAGGAAATACACTGGAGTCGATGGACTCCACATGCTGGTGATTAGCTGCATATTAATGATTGTTTGGTATTATTTAGACCAGATGAAACCCTGATTAGTTTCTCTAAATGCTTAACTATTTTGTAGATGTCTACAGTGAATTGTTTATACTGTCCTTAAGAATAGGGTAATCCAACTTAAGATTTTTTTTCTTTTGATGGTCTCCTCCAAATGTTTCCCCTTTCTTAAGATGAGCATTATCAAGTGTCATTATGCATATGTGAGGCATAATGCTTTACCAAACAAAATGCTAGATTCTTTTTCTTGGTCCTACATTTTTATGAAATATTAAATCAAACACCATGTGTGGGTTGTGTGTGTATATGAGGAGAGGCTGTAATTCACTGCAGTTTCCTCTCTCCACAGGACAAGATAATGTTGGAGAAGTCCTAGGTCCTAAAACCTCACATGCCAATAGCATCATTGCAATCAGAGTGAAACATAGTTAAGAGTAAGGTAAGAGTAAGAAAGAGAGATAAAATTATCACTATTTCAAAGAACCTGAAATTAGAACATTGGGATTATCGCAGAAACCCATATTAATCCTCTCCCTCATCCTTGGTTCTCTGTTTATACTTATTATACTGTTTTTCTTAAACAACTCTTTTCCTGGTCTCTGTTTATGCTAGGTTTTGTTTGTTTTTGAGATAATCAATTTATTTTCATTTTACTACTAGAAAATATTTCTGTGTATGAAAATCCTTACTTCATCTGTCAAAAGCCAGTTATCCTATCTTTATTTTTTTCTGTAGCCAGAGAAATTTTTCAACATTTAATATTTACAGCTAAATTAATGTAAGATCAGTGATGGAAGAGAAATTTTTATAGAGAAAGAGCAGGTAACAGCCTCATCCATAACCACTGATTTCATTTCTAATGACCACACCTCTAGGTCACATCGATAAATCTGGTAACTATAAATTTGGAGGTAAATGAACTCAAGATTAAGGTGACTACCTAAGAGACTAGTTAGAATAGATGAGTTCCCTTGTAGCAGTCATCAATGACATTTTCAAGAACAAGCAGACCAACATGGAGTAACTTAGAGCAAGAGGCAGCACTACAGCTAGGTTTTATCATGGTTTTGTTTTTGTCTCAGAAGCACAAACGTTTGGCTCATATCCATTTGTGTCATAACTGACTAAACCAATAAATCGGCTTCCTTAGATGCTCATTTTGATTTTTTTCACTTGTAAATTTAAAAAAAAAAAATGAAATGATAGCTCTCCTTGATTATAAAACTAATAAAACTAATTTTTTTGAAAAATAAAACTGGATCTTCGCTGAAGGTACAGTACTGTGGGAAGTCTAAAACAATCAGAAAATAAAAACTAACTCTGATTTGAGAAATAAAACTGTCCCATGGAATCATTACCTTTGTCCTTGGGTCATTCAGAATTTCTGGTTTAATAACATTAAACAATCTAATTTGAATCATTCCTTTTTCTCTCATAAATCAAGGCTAAAACACCCCCCTTCTGATTGGACCATAGAAGTGAGCGTGTAACTAACTGGGCTGGAGAAGAGGAGCTACTGGGTAAACATCTATGAGCTGGTTAATTGAGACAATGAAACTTCCATGGTTTCCACTTCAAACCATGTCCTTCAGTAGTCTCTCTGTCCTGCAATCTACAACGTGTTCTCTGGGCACTTCACTCATCTCAGCTAGGTAGACAGATGTGTGAGCATGCTAACAAATAAAATTCTTCTCCCAGGGTCTTTCAGCCAGTATGGAAAAATCTCATAAAAAGCATGCTGGACTTCAAGCCCCTTCAACCTGTCTTGATGAAACTACACATCCATTAGGTTTAGAGAAGAGCACTGGCAATGCTCAAAGCACATTCATCCGTATTTATGTCACTACAAGTTCTTCTGCCAAGACCAGTCTCGCCTTCTTTAAAATGCATATAACACTGAAGAGTACTCTTTACCCTCAATGAGACTTAAATGAAAAGACACAGACAAGGTAAGCATGAAAGAGTATTTACACCAGGTAAACATAAAAAATGGATATGCCAATTTTGGTCACGATGCGAACAGAGGACCACAGGGATTAAGCAGGTAATAAAGAAGGATAAAACAACGTGACCCAGGTGTAAGGAAAACAGCAGAGCAGGGGCAACAAGAAAAAGACAAATGGCCCTTGACCTCAGCGGGGAAAGAACAGCAGGGAGCGCTGGGAAGGGCATCAGGCCCCCAGAGGTAGGCCCCGCGCACAGGGGCAGCCGGCGGCCACAGCTCTGGCGCTGTGAGGCGCTCTTTCAGGACAAGACAGAAACCTGTATTTAGTTTGAAATCTCTCCAACAGTAACTATTACAACCAATTCAAACAAAGTTTAGGCCATTATGACAGCCAAACAAAACCAGATAGGTATTTTTTATTTTGCTTCAGATCTTTTCAAATGTTTTGCATTTTAGATACTGGTTTCTGAGAAATATGAGGAGTAAGTTATGACTGCTGCATCTTAAGTTAATCATATAATTATGAAAATATTTTTTACCTTAAAAAACACCTAGATTTCAAACATTCTGAAAGAAGCTATTAATGACAGGTAATTCCAACAAATGTCAGGCTATCCAAGTTGCCGTTTGCCTAACATCAGTGTTGCTTTGTTTTGGAGTCCTTCCTACAATAGCTGACATCTATTTTTTCCCCATTTCTTCTACACCCATTTGTTGCTGTGCTTTGTTCATTTAATAAGTGTTTCCTGATGCAAAATGGCTTTTTTATAGGCTCAGGAGTGTGGGAGACTGGCTCAAATCAGAATCTAATATCTTCAAAGGATTAGCTCAAATGTGACCCCTTAAAGAACAGTAACTCTGACACCTGTGATACAAAAATGTCTGTTTTATTTACTCATATAGATGAACAGTCCACTTTCTTTCCATGATTACTTCTTTACCTACCATCCAATCAGTCAAGTATGTCAACATACTTAAAATTTTAGCATCAAATTCAAGTCACTAAATAAAGTCCTATACCATCATTAAAGTCTACAAATAATAAAAGCTGGAGAGAGTGTGGAGAAAAAAGGAACTCTCCTACACTGTTGTTTGGAATGTAAATTGGTGCAGCCACTATGGAGAACAGTATGCAAGGTCCTTAAAAAACTATAAACAGAGTTACCATATGATCCAGCAATCCCACTCCTGGGCATATAACCAGAGAAAACTAAAATTCAAAAAGACATATGCACACCAATGTTCACAGCAGCACTACTTACAATAGCCAAGATGTGTAAGCAGCCTAAATGTCCACTGACAGATGACTGGATAAATAATACATACATACATACATACATACACACACACACACAATGGCATACTACTCAGTCATTAAAAAGAATGAATTAATGCCACTGTAGCAACATGGACGGACCTAGAGATTATCATATTAAGTGAAGTAAGTCAGACAGAGAAAGACAAATATATGATGTCACTCATATGTGGAATCTAAAAAAGTATATAATATTTATTTACAGGCAGAAATACACTCACAAACATAGAAAACAAACTGTGGTTACCATGTGGAAAAGGGGAGGAGAAGGATAGGAGTTTAGGATTAATAGATACACATTACTATATATGAAATAGATAAACAACAATAACCTACTATATAGCACAGGGAATATATTCAATTTCTTGTAATGAGCTTTAACAGAAAAGAATCTGAAAAAAGTATGTGTATGGATATGTATAACTGAACTGCTTTGCTGTACACCAGAAACTAACATTGTAAGTCAACTATACTTCAATAAAAAATAAAATAAATAATATACTTCAAAAAAAATTGAATAAACTATATTGGGCTTGGGGAAAAAAATCAAGGCTTATAAGGCACCCAGAAAATTGATAAGTTCTAAGGAACAGCTGCAAAATTAATATTCTATAAATATTACATCATTGCTGATTATACTGAATATGACTAAGTAGTAGTAGAGAAATCATACAACTTCAGAGAAAATCTTGATATGGTTTTAGTTTATGAAAACCCTCAAGTTGAAATCAAAGCGTACGGTAATCTAGACCAATATGCACAGTAACCATCATGTGAGCGCCTCCCGTGCTCTGGGCACTGTACCACCATTGCAGCACTTCACTACGTAAGGAAGCTACTAGTATCTCAATTACACACATTAGGAAAACTGAGGTTTTCGTGTCAATCAGTGGGTTGCACAACTAACAAATGGTAGGCACATGCTATAGCAGGAATATTCCAGCCGAAAGTCAAATCCAGGCCCAGAAAATTCGAAGGAGATGGAGGGACTTGAGGAGTTAACTGCTCCAATACCCATATTTCACATGTGAAGAAATGGAAGGTCACCAAATCAACTCACTGACCAATTCAAGAAGTAGAAGGCCATTTTTCTTTTAATTCAGGTTAGTGCCTCCCATGTGCACCTGTGCAGGCTTTAGCAACTATTATTTACCGTTTCATTACCTAAGGTGATGAGACCCCAGAGCCATGCCTTTATCACTTGGAAGAGTGGAGTGGGTCAGCCCGTTATTTACAAGTCCTTGAAACTGAACGACCAAGCCTGCACAGAATTTTGAAGGACGTGAAGAACAGTTGTTTTATTTCTGCCCCTGTCATCCGTCAGTCCCTACAGAGCCCACCTCTGCAGACCTCAGACAGAAGCTACCCTCTGATCTCATCCCCCACCTGCTCCCACTCTGGTGCCCTCAGACTTTTCACTCTTCTGCCCGTCTGACTCCTCTTTCCTCAAGACTGCCGTCGTCGGTTGCCATTAAGGCTGGGATTTCACCCAGTGGAACACGCAGGAGTGGGGGCTGTTCCAGTCTCTACAGAGATGTCATTTAGGAGCTATAACATATTAAGTAATGGTGGGGCGGGAGGTGGAGCCTAATAGAAATGTTAAAACTCATTTATAAAACAAGCATTTTATCAACAAACAGGGTTTTCTCATTTGTTTATTGTGGCTTTGGGAGTGGGGGCTGATGGGCATTATGGGGTTAGGATTCCTAAAATGCTCATTTGCCTGCTTTAGGAGCTCCTACCAGAGGTGGGATGGCCCACCATGCAAGTCTCCCCTATAGGAGGAAGAAATAGAAGAAAACAGTCCTTTCAGACCTAAACCCAAAGTGAAGCAACTACTATAGAAACTGATCTTTCTCTTACCAATGGTATTTATCACTTTCAGCAAGACTCTCGTACATCGTGCTAGCAGAATCTGTATTCTTCCTCTCTAGCACAAGTCCCTGTATTATTCTATCTTGAGACGGACCGTGGCCCCAGGAGAGAGGTGGAAAGGCGTCTTATTCCAGGAAGGATGAAGTGGAGAGGAAAACATGTCTCACCACACAGAAACAGCATAGGCAAAACCCTAGTCGACTACCAAACTACACAATACAGGGAAAACGTCATACAGGCCCACTGCTCTCTCGAAGTTTGTCTCTAGTCAAAGGGTAATAGGAGCACATCTGCAAATAAACTGCCAAATTGCTGTGGGCTTATGGAGTCTGGAGGCAGGGTTGGGGGAGAATCAGAAGAACTGTCTCCTGGAAATACTTCTATTGTCCAGAGAGGCAGGATAATAAGTAGCTCCGCTCAGGAAGCTGAGCTCTTCGGAGGATCTTAACAAATTTATACCCCCATCTCTCACCTCCTCCTCTCTGATGTATTTCATAGGTAGCTTTGCTAACTGCTTGCACTACTACAAATAGACTCTGCCACTTTAGAAATAGGGTTGTCCTTTTACAGGCAGATTGATGGACTAGGTGCCAACATTTTAGAACAGTAGCATGACTGGGACAAACACCAGCCCTCATAAATCCAGTATTGACAAATGTCCTACCCAAACCAGATGATTCTGTTTGTCAAACAGCCTTTATAAAGGCATAACTGCAAAGCATAGGACTCAGAAAATCATTAAGAAGTTCTGGGAAATGAGTAATTGAGCCCATCATTTAAGGAGGAAAATGTTAATGAACAACTTAGTATTATAAATTATCTTAAGCATCTCTTAATTGTATCCCTCAATCTCCAAAAATATGCCAATAATTCTTGACTAACATACAGAGATCGACCTGCATCTACAGAGTCTTAAACTTGAGAATTTTTATCTGTATCTTCTGTTTCATTTCTCAATTCAGTGGAGAAAAAGTGAGTGAGTAATGATGAATAAACCGTAAACTCCATAAACATAATCAAAAGCTTGGAACACATCTCCTCGGAATTCAAATTTAAGAATACTTCAAAGAAAATTTTTTGAGAAAATAAATATATATGTCACTATAAAAACATCACTTTGGGGCCCCAAATAAAAAGTAACAGGTTATCTACCCAAAAAAGCATCCCAATCAAATAATACCCAACCAACAATTCTCATCTTATATCCCTAATTCCAATATTGGCACTACACAGCCTTTTCCCTTTTCCACTTGTTGGCCCTCTATCAGTTATTAGTTGTTAACCCTGTTTACTAGTGATTTTCTGCAATATAAAATGACATCAATTTTAAACACACCATTATTTTATATGCTAATGAGAAACAAAACACAATGACAATTATAAGACATATTCCAATTTTGGAGATATTATAAATATAATATCGAAAAAGGCATTTCTCTAAATTGATGAAAAATCTCTCTGGAAGTTAACAGAAGCATTATTAGAAGCAAACAGCTAAGGAGGCACGATGGTGCTCAGCAGCTGTGATTTTCCTGCTATTTCTCACATCAAAGTGCATTCGTACTTTAGAGTTCAGGAAGAGAGATTTATCAGATTTCCACTTTCCATAGAAAAGAATAGGTAATGTACAGCAAGCCCAAGATATCCTATTCCCATCAGGTTGAGATTTTGCTAAATGTTTGAAAAATAAATTCAGAATGAGGGAGAACCATGCAGGCATAAATGCACAAGCTATAAACTAGGACCTAATGAAAATAATCACTGCCCTATTCATGCCGCAGAACACAGAAAACCCCCAACGTAGCACCGTCCATTTTAAATATACTCAGTTTGAACTGCCTTTGAAAATACCACTTGCATTTGGGCAGCTGTCATCTTTCAGAAGTTCATACTCACCTTCCACCCTTGCTGTTCCTGAGGGCAGAGTAAGCTGTGCATGCTTTTAAACAACATTCCCCTTGAACTTCTGTAGGACGGTACTGACTGGTGGCAGGAGCAATGAAACCCTAGAATGTGTGATCCTGTGGCTGAACGTATCCAAAAGAAAAAAGCCTAAGAATGGACTTCTCCTCTCCTGATACCAGGAAGGACATTTTATTAGGAACATAAACATTTTTTTTTCTGAGAAGGAACGCATGAATCCTTAACAAGTCTTTAAATAAAGAGCAGAAAGTTCCTGCTCAGGTTTCTACCACAAAAACAAACTTTGGTCCCAGATTTGTTTATGGAAACATACCTTCACCAAAACCTTTGGCTTGTGTGCAAACATTATATAATTTCCCCTGTCAGTTCCAAACTTCACATAGCTATCTTTCTATTCGACATTTCCTCATGGATGTCTGAAGAGTGGCACTACATCAATACGGTCAAGTCACTGTGTCCTCACATGCTCCCCTGGCCAACCTTCCCTATCATTTACTGTCATATATGACACATTTATTCACCCAGGTGTCCAGACAAGCCCAGAAGTTTGACCTGATTTCTCATTTCATTTCACCTCCCACATCTACGCCAGCAGCAGGTACAAAATATGTACCAAACCCTTTCATTCAGTTTCCTCTTTTGTCAATAATGCCCTAGAATAGTCTACCATCATCTCGTGCCTGAAACCTCTAGTCGGTTTCCCTCCTAAGCCCCTAGTCAATTCTCCACACAGATGCTCCAGTGATGTTTTTAAATGCAAGTCGGATTATGTTACTTTTCTGCTGTAACTCCTCCAGTTGTTTCCCATCGCATTCCAACCACTAGCTACTTTACTCTGTGTGTCAGTTTTCACATCTGTAAAATGAGACTAGTAGTAATATTACCTCGTTCGACATCTGTGAAGATGAAATGACTAAATATACATAAAGTTGTTTCAACAGTGCTCAGCACGTGGAAGATGTCCTATAGAGCAAGAGTGGTTGTTTTGTTTACAATGAAAATGTAAACCCCTCCTCTCCCACCTCATCTCTTACCACTGTCTTGTTTCTCTGGTTGTCTGGTCTCCTTTGCCTCTCTCCAGTTCATTTCCTTCTGAAGGCCTTTGACCTATTTTAAGATTCAACTCCCAACCCTCTCCGAGCTGGTTTCTTTTAATCATCCAAGTCTCAGAGTCCGTGCCATGCCTCAACAAGACTTACCCTGACCACCTGAAGTAAATCAGCACTCCTTCCAGAGATTCCATACCATCACCTTGTTTTATTCCCTTCATAGAACATCTTAATCTCTCAATTTCTTGTTTACATATTTGGAAACTTCTTTATCATCTCCATCTTTGTGTAACTCTACAATAGCAGGGCACATTTTTGTTACTATTTGATTTTAGCCAAGTATTTAACCTCTTTGGCTCACAGTTCCCTCATGTGTAAACTAGGGAAATTAACACGTCCACCTTAGCATTATGAGAGATAAAGTTGTTAGTTCATGTCAAGCACTTACTAACTAAAATATGTTCTATAAAGCCAACCTATTTGTGACGTAAAATCTCAGAAGTGGAGACTGATGGGGCACAGGCCTGATACTCAGAGAAAGATGCTCTGAGGGCACCTTCACGTGTGGGGGAAGGAAGAGCACAGCACTACCTGCCAGAAGTCTGAAGTTTTCCAAGTCTGCATAGCGAGTTATGATTTTTAATGCAGTCACAAAATGTTGGTCTCAGAAGGAAACTGATAGGGCTTCCCTGTCCTTCTCCTTCCTTGAAGTCCA
Source organism: Camelus bactrianus (assembly GCF_048773025.1). Classification (NCBI taxonomy): domain Eukaryota; kingdom Metazoa; phylum Chordata; class Mammalia; order Artiodactyla; family Camelidae; genus Camelus; species Camelus bactrianus. The sequence goes on from NC_133541.1 coordinate 83,366,911, forward strand.
GCCCACTGGAACTCCACGGCCAGAGAAACACAGCAAGACCTCTGGGTGCCAGTACTGACCTCGGTATGAAACTCTCAAAATAAGCTCCCAAAGTCTCCCAAGATTGTTGTATGGGCCTGGAGATGCTGCCTAACAGCTACTGTTAATAACTAAACTGTTTCCTCCACACCCACTTCGATGAGCCTAAATCTACTAAGCTGATTCAGAGGTGGGATTCCCCCTACTGGAGGGCCCTGTGTAGCATATCCAACCTGCTGGCAGGAAAATATTCTTGGCTGAACAACGACTCAGGCGTGAAGTATCTCAATGGGCTCTTAATTCAATCAATCTTACCACGGCTAACACAGTACGTCATTAGTGGTGTGGGATGTTATACACTTGCACAAAGCCCAAGAAACATTTACCACTTTCCTATATAGAGCTTTTGACACAACCAGTAAAACCATCAATCCGTTTATGGCTGAGGTACAGCCAGAACATTACAGAAAACCAATTGCAACACAGGTCACTCACTCTAGCCTAAGCCTGGGATTCCTTTGTGATATCTCATTTTAATTATAGAAGTCATAACTAATAAATTTGTATCCTAGTTACCCTCAATCTGTCCATGTTATAATTTTACCCTTTGACATGTGTCTAAATGATAGAGCAACTTTTGGTAAGAAGCAGCTCCGCTGGATTCGGAGGTAAACACATTCATCTTTCCATTAGTTCTGATGAAATCTATCCACAGGCAGGTTATATGCCAGGACACTGATATATGCCACGAGGATGCACTGTGATGAACTCCATCTCAGCAAAGTCTTCCAGACGAAAATAAATTAGAATGCTTCCTCCAGAGAAAATAAACTAGGAGGAAAGATTTGAGTCTCTTGTTTTAGGAGCTTTGTCAAGAGTTAGTTCCTCTTGGGGAAATTCAGTGAATGTATTCTTAGCAATTCTACGAAGTTTTGAGATCTTTCAAGAAAAACATTATGGTCTTATGTAAATTCAAGTAAACTTTCTTTGGTAATAAAGCCCAGGGAAGTAGATTTGCAAATAAGTTTTAAGAGTTCATTGCAACTTGACTCTTAAAAGAATAATACATGCATGTTTACTCTTGCTTGAGTTTAGATGAAATCTAACTGGAAATACAGAAGATTTGTAAAATAAAGTAAAGAAAAAACTAGAAATTATCTTCAACTTTTAGAAATACAAAAAAAGTAGCTACATCATGCAGGACGTTCCCAGAAGCATAAAGAAGGATGTATTAGAACATTTCTGCTCTCCAAACAGGATCTAGAGGCATGACCCAAATCAGTGGTTAGCCATGAAAAAGGAACCCACAAGACTGTCACTCTAAATGAGTGATTCCTAAATGTATCAATGCTCAATTCAGATGACAGTCTTTTAGCAGAAACATGCCACTGTACCCAGTTTTACATTAGGCTGATAACAAACACTACTTCACACATCCTCTCATGTGCTATCTGACTTGCACAGACTCACATTAGGAGCCCACAAAACAATTACTAAATATCCATTCACCAAGGTAATGAAATACATTAATCCTCACAAATAATTTACCAGTGCCATCTGTATCAATAACATTTTTCATGTTGACTGAAGCATAAATCCAGTGCATAATTAACAACACATAAAGAGATTAAAAATGGCAAAAAAAAAAAAACCCTTTCAATAAGAACATTAAAAGGTAAAAACGGTATAGACGTAATTTTCCATATTTCTATTGCTAAGTATAACTAAAGATCCTGGATATTGTACGTAACACAAACATAAGAAGACTCTGAAAGCTTGAAAAAAACAGGGGAGACTATCTAGGGATCTCAGGGCCCAGAAATCAACACAGTGTTGAATCCCTGGCTTGTTCTGGCCTCATATATCCCAGACTTTGAGCTGAAGAAACCATTAAACCAGAAATGCCACCAAGCACAGGCAAAGAAAAGCCTTGCCCCTCTAGACAAATCATAAGGAAAAGGATAGCTTAGCAAGATAGAAAACTTTAGAGAATAGCCACTTTACTTCAGCTAAACAGCATAGAATTAACTGTGGCCCCACCTCCATGCATGCCAGGGGAGGCTGACTGGGGTACCCAGACTTCCCTCATGGGCAGGCTGTAATGAGGCACCATAATTCCATGCTGGGGTGGTATCAGAGAGCAGTGAGGAAAATCTGGGACTTTCATTATCAAAGGGAGGGAAACAATCCCTGACAGAGTTGCTGTCAGTAGAGATCATATGTGGATGCTGGATATCAACCTCCATCTGGCAATGATGAAGAGCCCCCTACCTTCCAACCCTCAAGTGTCAACAGAAGCCTAATGGGCAACCTGGACTTCTATCATTACTTGATAAGAATAAGATGGCACACTCCCATCTCATAGGTGTAATGTCAGAAGAAGCCAGTTAAAACAGAAGACTTAAATAAAATTTGGGGACTCATAACATTATACTAAACTGTCTAGCTTTTAATCAAAAATCATTCCTCATACCAAGAATCAGGACGATTACAAAATTGACAATAAATGACAATCAAATGACATCAATACCAAAATGTTGACATTGGAATTATCTGATGTTAAAGCAGTCATGAAGGAAAAATAAAAGCTTTAGTGAGCAATTACCACTACACAATTACCAATAAGCAAATAAAAATAAAAAGTAGTCTCAACAAAGAAATAGAAAGTAACAACAAAGAAAAAACTAAATGAAAATTATACAACTGGAAAATATAACTGAAATAAAAAGCTTAGTGGTTGGGCTCAAAAGTAGAGTGTAATGAAAAGAAGCAGTGAATGTGAAGACAGAACAATAGAAAGCATCCAATCTGAACAACAAAGGAAAAATAGACTGAGAAAAAGAAATGAGCAGAGCCTTAGGGACCTGCATGACTTAACAAAAGAACTAATATTCATGTCGTAAGAAAGGAGAGGAGAGAGGAGAGCTAAAAAGTATCCAAAGAAAAAAATACCTGAAAACTTCTCAAACTTAACAAGAGACATAAAAGTACAGATTCAGTAAATTTAGTTAACACCAACAAGATAATTCAAAGAAATCCATTCCACAACACATCATAATTGAACTTAGGAAAATTAAGCAAAGAGAAAGATTTTGAAAGCAGTAGGAGAAAAATGACACTTTACCTAAAGGAACAAAATTAATTTGAATGACAAAAGATTTCTCATGAGAACCATACAGGTCAGAAGGAAGTGGCACAGTATTGGTCAAGTGCTGAAAGATCAAGCCTAGGTATTTCTCCAGGAAAAATATTCTTCAGGAATAAAGGGGTAAAACTGTCACTGTTTGCATATGACCTGATACTACCCCACAGAAAATCCTCAGGATGCCACACACACCAAAAAAACTACTAGAGCTTATCAATGAATTTGGTAAAGTTGCAGGATACAAAATTAATAAACAGAGATTTGTTGCACTTCTATACATTAGCAATGAACTATCAAAAAATGAAATTAAGGAAACAATTTCATATACAATTGCATAAAACAGAATAAAATACCCAGGAATAAACTGACCTAAGGAGGTTAAAGACTTGTACTTTAAAAATTGTAAGACACTGATGAAAGAAATTGAAGACCACAAAAAGAAATGGAAAGATATACATGTCCATGGATTGGAAGAATTAATATTATCAAAATGACTATACTACCCAAAGCAATATACAGATTCAATCTAATACCTATTAAAATACCAATGGCATTTTTCACAGAACAAATAACTTTAAACTTTGTATAGAAACATAAAAAAAAAAACCCAAATAGCCAAAACAATCCTGAGAAAAGAAGAACAGAGCTAGAGGTATCATGCTAGCTGATTTCAGATTATACTACAGAGCTACAGTAATCAAAATACTATGGTACAGTGACAAAAACAAACATGTATCAGTGGAACAGACTAGAGAACCCAGAAATAAACCCACACATTTATGTCCAATTAATCTATGACAAAGGAAGCAGCAATGTACAATGGAGAAAAGACAGTCTCATCACTAACTGGTGCTGGGAAAACTAGACAGTTACATGTAAAAGAGCCAAATTAGAATATTCTCTCACACCATATGCAAAAATAAATACTCAAAATGAATTAAAGAACTAAATTTAAGACTGGAAACCATGAAACTCCTAGAAGAAAACAAAGGCAGAACACTCCTTGACAAAAAAGACTGCAAAGTTTTTTTGAATTTGTCTCCCAGAGTAAAGGAACTTAAAGCAAAAATAAACAAATGAGACCTAATTACATTTAAAAGCTATTGCATAGTATAGGGAATCACATTAAACTGAAGATACCAGCATACCAAAATTTGTGGGACAAAGCCAAAACAGTGCTGAGAGAAAAATTTATGTCACTAAATGCATACAATAGAAAGAGGAAAGTCTCAAATCAATAATCTAGGCTTTTATCTTAAGAACCTAGAAAAAGAAGAGAAAAATAAACCTAAAGCAAGCAAATGGAAGGAAACAATAAATGTAAAAGTAAAAGTTAATGAAATAGAAAACAGAAAAATAGGGAAAGCCAACAAAGAGCTGATTCTTTGAAAAGATTAATAATATTTACAAAAATCTTACAAGACTAAGAAAATAAGCAGATGATCAGAATTATTAATATCAATAGTGAAACAATAGATATCAGTATAGATTCTGCAGACATCAAAAAAATACTAAGGGAACACTGTGAGCAGAGGGCCAGCTCCAAAAGCAGGAAAGTTTGGAAAAACCTCAAGGTCTCTCATCATCCTTCTCTCTGCAAAACTACCTAATTTTTTTTTTCTCTCTGAAGGAGAAATCCATAGGGCCTAAGTTTTCATAACCTCTCTTCCTGCAACCACACATGAGTCTCTTGATCCTAACCGCAAATTCACAAGAGGGAGAATCCCACTCAGTTTGGTTTAGGTGTCTATGTCTGGTCCAATCAACTAAGGCCAGACAGGTTAGCATGTACCACATGCACAGCTGAAAGAGCTCACTTTGGTAGCGGATGAGGGATGGGCGTTATTAGGCCAGGGGGATACGCCAAAACGTGTCTACGAATGAAGCATTTGGAAAGTCCAATACATCCTCACTGCTAAGAGGAGAAAAAAAATTGTGGTGTTAGAACTTTATTGCTTACCTCTTTTGAATAGCTCTTCTTGCCTTTGCAGATTGTACCCATTCTTCAACTCTGCCCATTTCCATCTGGTCAGTGAATTCCCACCTGTATATCCAAGTCCTCACTGATCTCAGCTGCTTAGAATTCTCACAACACTAATGCAATGCACCAGGTCATTGAGGATGTAAGGGTCCATCACCACATATAGCTCACTATTATATCTATTAATGTTGGCTCAGAAATCATGACTATTACTTCTAAATGCCCATGCGAAGTTGGGGCTTTCCTACACACTCATTAGCACAATAGATGCTCAATAAATTCTTATTTAGTGAATGATCATCAGCGCATTTCTGTAGTGTTTCCAAAATGAGATCTGAGAAGCTGCATGTTTTGAAAAGTGATACAAAAATACAGAAATGTTCATCTAGATTAAAAAAAGAGAATATTTAAGAAGTGAATTGGGCATTTTCCTACTGATGTATAAAAGCAAATACACCAGAGTCATTTACCACTGTTATTGAATTATTTCTCACAGAATACATGGATGAAAAAAAGTAACTTACTTGCTTTATTGACAATAAAATTAAGGTACAGCAGAGCTGAGGCAATTACCTGCAGTTGAATGGGAAGTCAGCTATGAAGTTAAGGCTGATTATTATGCATGTATTATTATTCATTTATTCATTCTTTATTGACTATGTGCCATTCTTCTATGAAAAATACCAAGAAAGAAAAGGTCCCACCTTCAAAGAATTCATAAGTCGGTGGAGGAGACAAGACGTACAAATGTGTTAAAAGATACAATATTATCTTGAAGTGCTCCATCTCTGAAATCTTAAATTTCATTACCCTATTCTTAGACAACAAACTCCTATCCTTTTAGATCCCTCGCTGTATTATTTTTAGCATATTTAATATTTTTTATCACTGAAAACTTCTCTCTGTGCCATTGCATTTTCCCCCAGTCTATAAGTTGTCTCCTTTCATTTTTTGTCCTGTCTGTTCCCCACATTAAAAGTTTAGTCACTTAACATTCCCCCAGTTCTCATGCTGTCCTTTCTGTCCTACTCAGCCATTCATTCACTCAGTCAGCAAATACATACTGAGTACCTACTTGATACAGGCACTGTCCTAGGGGCTGCGGGGAGAACCGTGAGACAAATCACATGGAGCTTTTGTGGCTGAGAATCACCCCCTCAACTTCTCTTCTTCATTCTGACTTAAGTCTACAAAGGAAAGAGAAAAAATCACACAGAAGGATGCATGGATGCAATCAGAAATGCACAATCTTCTCTCTCACCCAGACTGATAAGCCCTTTGTGAATTTCCCTCTTTTAACCTAAATGTTTCCCCCTTCTCAAATCATCTACACCCTAATCTCCCACCCTTGGCCAGTGGCCTTGCCTCTTTCTTTGCTAAGAAAAGCAGGCCTATCTTCTTTTTTTTTTTACTTCTCCTTCTTCACTTTTATTAGGTAGAATTATTACAGTTGGACAAGCAGGCCTGCCTCGTGACAACCTCCTCAGCCCCCGTGTCTCTCCCCTGCACTCACCATCCCTCCTGGTGCAACACAAAGCCCGCCGCTGTGCTTCTCATCTTGCCCACTCACGTCTCCCTAAAGACAGTGCCCTATTAAGGAAGGATCACGTCTTCCTTGTGCCTTCAGCCTCTGTGGTAAGTCTTTCTCCTTTGCCTATAAACACGATTAAGTCTCACCTACCTAAAAAAATTACAATCAAATCCCTCTTCTGATGTCTTCCTCTAGTTATCATCCTGTATCTTCCTCTCCCTTAAAAACAGCAAATTGAGTGAACCCACAATGAAGAGAGACTTTTGAAAAGCCAGGATCCCAGGAGGTATTGTGAAAAAAAGGTCATGAGGTCAGAAAAGCTCTTTGTGAAGACGCACTCTGCCCTGGTGTAATATGTATAGATGGCAGTCTGATGATCTTGGTGACTTGTGCACAGTTTTACACAGCAGTTTGTCATGAGAAAATCCTTGGTGCCGTCCCCTTAGTGCTGGTAAACTGGTCTGGGCTCAGTGAAGGCACGAATAGCATTTAAGTACCATTTGCCAAAGCGCAAAAGCCCACCAGGAGGCGTATCTGGTGAGCCTGACAAAGGGCGCCGCTCAGGGAAGCGCAGAAGTTGGGGCAGAAAAGACTCATGTCTCTTGACACCAGGGTGGAGCGTAGGAGAGGCCTCTAGACTGAAATGCTTTACGTCGCTACTGAGCAAGCAGGGCAGGGCTGGCTGCCCCTGCACCCCTCCCTTTCTCCAGAAAGAGTGGCCTCTCTCCAGAGAGAGCATGTTTCTCCCTGAGGGTCTCCTTGCCTTAGGTTCCCAGCAAGCTCTGAACATCTGAATACCACAATTCTCCATCCTTTCAGTGCCAAGACAACACAGAAGGTGGAATTATCTACTGGAGAGACAAGAGAATCCCCTATACACACAAATAAATAAAACAAAAGGAGATAACAAATCAGTATTTGATTTTGACAGTTATCTACAAGATTCAGAGAGGCGATGGGTATAAAAAGCTCTAACCCTTTTTTCCACCAACTGCAATATCATTTCCATTTTTTTCTCCAGGCTCCCATTCTGAATTCAAAGCAATTTATCTGAAGTTCAGACACTGTCACTGTGATTTAGTTTCAGTTTTATGGCAACTGCAGGTCTCTAATAAGTATGCTCCTTTCATTGATTTTGTTCCCCTTCAGCTGCTGCTGTAAATGTAATTGAAATTTTTTTGTTTTTTTCTCCTAACTTTTTTTTTTTAACTGATGAGAGAGCAATCAGGGCAGTGTCCTATGAGTTTCAGATACTCCATTAATAAGAAATAATTTCTTCTGGAAACAGACTTTCCCTAACATTTCCCTCTAACAAATTACACGTTTAAAAAAAAAAAAAAGCCCAAGCACCCCCCCGTCCTCTCCCCACCCGATTACACTTATTTTAGATTATCAGTTCATTTCAGGAGTTAGAGTAGAAGGATTCTTTTAAATATGGGGGTTGTAACATGAAGTACGTGTAGTAAGCTGATTTGGGGGTAAGATTTTTCATTTGTTTAAGTCATTCTTCAGTGCGGAGATTTTTCTCTGTTGATGGACCAATGCATTCACATAAGGCTGGCCTAATTCCCATCCAGGAGTTCATCTGAGACCTCAGAAGAGAAAGGAACTAAATCCAGGGCTCAGGCAAACACCAGCACTTCCCAAGGAGAAAAGTAGTTATCCCTGACACTCGGGGACTGACAGTCTTGTCTGTCATAAGCCAAAACTCAGATATCTCCTGTCTTTCACACATAATCTTTGGAAACATAGACTAAAAGTGACAGATTGAGGATCCAGCCACATTTCACTCCTTTCCTTTTTTTCCTAAACTTTCCACCATGATTTAAAATGCCATTTTCAATATATACTATATTCTCATATGTATTCAGGTATTTTTTGAATACTACTCTATTTTACTTATCTATTTCAGTTTAATTTTGGGCTCTTGGAATATATTTTAGAATCTGGTCAATTTTTCTTCATTTGTCTCATTTAAAAATATTTTGGGTTTGCTTACACATTAATTCCTCCAAAGAGATTTTGTAAAAACATGACAAAATGCCACAAAGCTTACCGTTAGTATTTTAAAAATAAAAAGTGAATTCACCTCTACAAATAACGATGTGTCACTTATTTAAGCATTTCTTTATATAATGTAATAGATTATAATGTAATAGATTAATGTCATATTTCGTCCAATCTGACACATCATCAATAATAAAACACCCTTCAGAATTAAGAAAGAGAAATCACTGCTTAATTATATAACAAATCATGACATCTAGTTTAACTTCAAAGAGGATGTACTTTGAAAATCAGTGCACTGTAAAAATCAATACAATGTGATAACCCTTATCTTCATGGCATTCTACTTTCAAAAGACTCTGATGCCTCAACTTACCGTCAGTAAGTTTGTTACATGTTTAGTGTCTTGTTTTATTTGGGTTGGACTGTTAGTGAACATGAGGAAACACACAGAAACACGCACAAATTCTAACTGCACAGCTTAGTAGTTACCACAAACTCAACACGCCCACATATTAAGCACCCAAACCAAGGACCAGAGAGTAGTAGCAGCACCCAGGAAATCCTCCTGCGCCTCCTGAGGAAATCCACATGCTGACGCGGAACAGCGCGGGTCGGCGTTGCCGTGCTGACCTCTCTATGAATGGAGCTGCCGAGCCTCTACAAGTGCATGCACCATTGGACCCCGGTGTCTGGCTTTGTTTGCTCACCATCCTGTTTGTGAGATTCACTCTTTTTGTTGCAGGCAGATACAGAGCTTCCTTCTGTTGGCTGTGTGGCATTTCACTGCATAAGCATCACATATTTATTCATGCAAGGATTACTGGGTATGTGGGTAATTTCTAGTTTCCTATATTGCATTTTTAAGTATGAGCTTTCCTTGAAAATGATTATCCTAGAAATAAACAAATGGTCACCACATGATATGTCTGGGACATGAAACACGCAAAAATATTTCAGCAGAGATGAACTAATGTCATTCTGAGCTTCCTGGTATGTAGCAATAATGACTTTTTTTTTTAAACATATTTATTCCACGATCAAGAAGAGAATACAAGCAAAGCCATGGATTAGTGTGTGGCTAAAGCCATAAACTGAAGAGGCTTTGTTTCTAAACTATTGCCTGGAATCAGATGGACTTCCTGGTTTAGAAACCAAGCTCTACCACCTTTGATTGTTTTTTCTTTGCTTAGTTTCTCTAAGATTAAAAAGATTAAAAAATCTCTATCCAAAAAGATGCAGTTAGACAGATTAAGAAATAGCAACAATCATATTTTAACACCAACATTCAAGTATATTTACAATTTCATAAGAATGAATAAACCACTGAATAAATGTTTATTCACATGATAAAACTCAAGCAGGATATCAGTTAAGAACTACTTTACTAAATTCTCCAATTATTAGAACTATCTGAGGGTATACGTTACTTTCTGAAAGGTTATTTTTCTTATTAGAGATTCACCAGACAGCGTTTCTAAATAAACAGGAAACGTAAGAGTAGGTGAATTCTTCAAAAGCCATCCTCCAAACATGGTCTCTGTCCTCTGTACTCCACTGCATCCTCAGGGAAGATAACAGGCATCCTGGCCTCAGGCCGTCAGTCACAGATGCTCAGGGGAGCACAGAGGCCACACGGGGCTACGGAGCGAGCAGAGGCTTCCAAGTCCGCACACACCAGCATGGACAAGTGATCTAACTTCCCTAAGGTTCAGTCTTCTCGACCAGAAAATGGGAATAACCATGCCTACATCACAGGACAATGTGAAGAGTAAATGCGATGGTACATGGAAAGCACAGACATGTGCCCGGTTTCCATTCCCTTAGCCAATGATAGGTCAGCTCTTCCTTCTCCCATTAGATCAGTAGATTTGAAACACTTTTTATCAGCATAACCCTTTGAGCAAATGAAACCTGACAAGAACTATAAACAAACTAGTTAAAAGCAGAGGACAGTTTGAAGTTTGTACCTAGACGGTTCTGCCACAGGTCATTGGGAAAAAAACTTGTTTGCCACCATTCAGCAAGATGTTCTTTACCCACAACAGAAAGATGGTGACTCTTCTTTTAAACAAAATTATTTTAAGGAAGAAATCTCGCCGGCTCATTTGTTAGCTGAACTCCAGTATATCTGCTAACCATTTCAGGCAAGAACCGCATGTTAAAGCTGCATCCAAATTACGACTAGTATTGAAAAGCAGCCCCTTCCCTCTCCCTTTGAAGGGAGGGCTGGCTAGTCACTGGCACATGTGTGATACGTACTGCCGTTTGTTATGTTCCCTATCCCCTTCACACTCTCCTCCTGAGACCCAGTCATCAGAGTTCCTTTAGACTGTCTTCAAAGATCAGTGTATTCAATCCTTCATCGTATGTTCATCACTTTTTAGACATTTCAGCTCTCCGTATCTTCCTTCATATTCTATATACTTGGAAGAAACACTCCTCCCCAAACAGAGAAACACTGCCCTAGAAAACAAAGGCCGCCAATCACCCACAACCAATCCTGATTTGGTGTAGGGGTGGAGGAGGGGATGCCACCTAATGAGACAGAGAAAGATGCGATTTAAAATCTGTCCCTCAACACAAACCTTTAATTTGTTAGTCCTGGCAGCCCATTTGTACTATGTCACACCAATAAAGTTATAAAAATTGAAGCTGAAATTAATCTATTTCCTCCTAACTCTGAGTCTGTCCCTTTCTAATCTTGTGTAAATGGTACTTTGATTCAGAACTCCAGTTATTCATATTGTCAGTGTCCTAGAAAACACACTGCTCAGAACAAATACCTTACAAACAGTTCTGCAGGCTCAAGCTGAGCCAACTGCTAAAGATGAGATTAATTAAAGGTGGAAAGACACTGCATATATTGAGTACCTCCTGTGTTTCAGGCCCAGGTTGGACTTGTTTTCTTGTTTCTCTCTCTCTCTCTCTCTCTCTCTCAGACAGACAGAGACAGACACAGAGACAGACAGACACACAGACACACAGACACACAGAGACACACACACACACACACACACGTATCAAGAGGTCAATTTCAAAGATAAGTAAAATAGGCTCAGAGCACTATTGTGTGACGTCTCCTACATCACACAGCTATTAACAGGTTTATCTAAACAAGTAAGTTACAAGTCAGACTGACTCCAAAGTCCATGATTTGGGGGGGGGGGTACCTAAAAGAATGAAACCGTAAGTTATTTAAGAATAACTTGCAAATGCTTTTCTTCCTAGACCTCTCTGAGGATGAACCCAACTCAAACACTGAAGTCCAATATTCCTACAACACCAGGCCCTTTTCGCAGCAGCATGAAGAAATGAGAAGTGTCACATAACATCTAGGACCTCCCCACCCCTACCCCGACCAGCCCTGAAAGCCACAGCACTCCCCTGGCCTGGTGCACAAGGAAGGCCATTTTCAGAACAGAAGTCTCTGACTCGAGTTGATAACTGCTGTCAGCAGGCAAGTGAGAGGTTTGGCAACCACGTGGCACCCGCAGGTGGCCGAGGAAGAGCCACTCCCCGTATTACAAGAGACGAGGTTCCACACACGGCTCCGCTTTGCCCCTCTTGATGGGCCTGATGAATACACCCAAGAGACCCAGTCAGTAGCCAGCACTCACTCCATGTGGCTTCTGTCTTGGTCATCTCATATAATCAGATTTTACATCTACAACACTAATAAACTGCCAAGTATCACAAAGGGGGTGAAGTGAAGTGATGCTCTTTTGAATTCAAGAGCCTTGCTACACATCTGTGCTGTACAATTATTTGTCTAAGACAAATTGACCCATCAGTTAATTTCCTGCACAAACGTAGTACATAAATTAAATTAGAATCTCAATTATTAAGGAGGAATGACATCAGTGTTATAGATGTAACCATTCTATTGACTCAAAACAGGTCTTTTCCTTGGGAAATAGCAGCAGATAAAACTATGACTAAGACACAGATAATGGCAATTAATGCATAAGGTCAGAGATGGAATCACTTTTAGCCCCATTATAAGCATTTCCTGGTTACTAGTTTGATTTTGACCTTGTTAATATAGATGTAAGAGGGCACAAGAGTACACCAAGTCTATCTAAAATATAGCTCCTCATGCCTAAATGGCCCTTCACCAGGAAATACAGAAAAAGCAAGAAACTGTACATTCTGACAACTCCTATTGGTGCTTTTTGCAAGGGAATCTGATAGAGTTTCAAGTTTTTCTTTTTTTAATCAAAGTTGGTATGGTCTGAATATCTATGTTCCCCTTAAATTCATATATTGAAATCTGCACCCCTCATATGATGGTATTACGAGGTGGGGGCTGTGGGAGGTGCTTATACCATGAGGGTGGAGCTCTCATAAATGAGATTAATACCTTTAAGAAACACCATGGAGTTCTCCTCACCTTGGGAGGGTACAAGTCTGCCACCCTGCAGAGGGCCCTCATCTGACCATGCTGGCATCTGGATCTGGGACTGTCAGCCTCCAGGATCTATAAGAAATAAATTTATGTTGCTTATAAGCTACCCAGTCTATGGTGTTCTGCTACAGCAGCCTAAATGGACTAAATGTCATTGATTCAAGCTATCTTAGACTGAGCTAAAACAGGAGGGACACTGTAACATCAAATGTTCAGTAAGCACATGCTTACAGATGGGTAAGATAGTGGCATGGTATGAAGACACCTGAAGAAGCAATTATGACAGTGTTACAAGAGAGAAAAGAAGACGTTAAATTAAACAATGTGTCTTGGACCAAAGAATCCCCAAAAGTAAAGTGTCAACAAGGCCCTGAACAAGGAGAGTATTCAGGCAGCCCAGACAGAGCCGCTGCACACGCACTGGAAATGTGAGGACAGGCGCTCACGACAAAATGGGAACAATTTTCTTCCCAAATGAACTTGACAAACTGACTCAATAATCTCACAAAAAAATCACTAATTATGGGGTGCTTTGCAAGTAAACACACACACAGACAGACATCCCTCCTCACTGTCAACTTAGTATAATTATCATCCCCATTTAACAGATGACGAGACCAATTGCCCAAGGTAGCCTAGTTAGTAAAAACGGGAATTACTGACCTAACCCTGGTCCTCAGATCCCAATTACTCTGTGTTTTCCTTTCCAGCACCTTATTTTTAATTAACAATTCTTTGTGTGGCAGAGTTAAGAGGAAAAAGCACTTGCTTTTTCTGCCTCTCCCCTGCTAAGGGGTAAAGATTCTTCTGCTGATTCAAGATGTTTAAATCCCAGAAATGGGTGGGGGAGGAAACGCTGAGATTCACAGAGGCTAAGTTTATCTACATAATAAAAAGCTGAGGGGGGAGGGTACAGGAGAGGGAGACAGAGGAGTTTCCCCTAAAAGAGAGCTGGGACTGCAAGAATATCTGGAATTAAGAGAACCTCCTTTAGAAATTTTAGGGAACTGTGCTGAGCATTAATGTACTAACCTGACTTGTCACTGCCATTGTTGCGGCTCTAGTTTCAGACAGGTTTGTATATATATTTACATATAAATGTACATACATGAAATACATATGCCATTTTTCCTTACTAGACTGTTGTTACTTTGGCTCCAGGATAAGATTAGACCACGTCAATTCTAAGTTTACATGGGATTTATTTGTGAAATGATTATCATTATATTCTAGTGGTGATGGCAAAATGCAAAAGCCAATTCCAGACAATTTTACATATACATAAAGTTAGAGCTGTGCAGTTATCTAGTGAACCAAGCTTTCCAGTCTTTTCTTCACTAACACACTCTACCGTCAGTCAAAATGGACAACTTTCGTTCCTTGAAAACAGTCTATAGACTTCTTTGGCTTTCTAGCTTTGCCCTTGTACCCTTTTCAGGAAAGGCTTCCTGTGATTTTCCACATAAGATCATGCATCTTATTCTATAGATTTCTTTGAACAAGAACTCCCTCTTTCATTCATTTTATAGGAACTCATTGCTTTGAGGGGGTTGCATAAAGTAAGAGGTAAGGAACTTAGAGAGAGGAAATGGAGGGCAGAAAAAAGCCAAATCTATTTTCAAAGTAACCTACTTTAGAGTAGAAACCCCTTTAGATATGGGAACCTTCTTTTGGTGTTTTGATCACCTCCTCTAAGCACAAGGCAGCTGGGAAGATGATGCAAGGGCTTATCAGCTGACTGTCAAAGCAAAACCATCCCCAGCTTCAGCCATCTGGAAATCAAGCTGGGGAAGTGGGACGATGGCGCAGCAGCCTGCAAGGAGATGTTTCCACGGTGAGACCATGAAACGGAATTTAATATTACAAACCTAATTACAGTCCTCATTTCTGAGTCTTCTCCTGACCCTGGACATTAAAAGAATTGGTCTCGTTTGTGACTTTAGTGAGACAAGGTCCCAGTAATACTCAAGCAATTGAACGACATGTCCTAAGTACTGACTTTCCAGCAGGCCAAGTGTTGAGTTACTCAAGGTAGCAGGTTGAAAAGGTGAGTCTGACAAAGATAAGCATGAACAGTATAATCACCCACCAGCAACAGCACGAAGATGCTCTCCTCCCCCAGTGAGCTCAGCAACTCCTTGCCCAGTGACATGCCATTGTCAGGGCTTCATTTTCTTTGGGTCTAGGACACTAGACTCTGGATTTCTAAGCTACAGACAAGGGTAACAGTCTCCTTGTGATGCTTTGAATATGGAGTCACCTGTTGGATCCCAGAAGGAAGGCAAACTTCCTCTTAGATAATGGGTGAAGTCCATACAAGATGAGATATGCTGGAGTCCTCCTCTAAAAATAAACTGATACACTAGGGATGTGGGTGCAGAATCTGGAAATTTTTAAATAATGAATAAGCACTTTGGTGAAGGAAAACCAAACACTCGACATAAACAACTTGTTCCAGGAACAATATAGTGTAAATATCTTCAACAAATGTGAAGACTATGTTTTTAACATGGTTAAGCATATTTATTTCAATTAAAATGTGGCTGCTATTTTAATGGTCTACTAGGAGTTTTCAGTGATTGTTTAATTTAGAAGGCATAGGTATTATTTATTTTTCCTGTTACCCACCTATTAAACTGTTTAACCAGTGTCTAATATCTGTTCTCCACCGCTCCAGCTCTGGAGTCTTAGCAAAAGCTGATTTTACCTAAAGATCAGTGCCTTCTCTCTCCTCTACCCACCCTCCAAAAAGGCCAAAAGCTAGTCCACTCAAGGGAGGAAAGACAAGCAAAAGGCAAAGAAATACTTAGACTGAATTTTGATCCACAAAGATTTAAGAAAGGATTATAGTTTTCACCAGCAAATACCCTCTGTAACTAGGAATCTAGATACTTGAAAAAGGAGAAAATATGACCACATAAAAATGCCCCCATTTAAATCTTTTATAAGTCATTTGGAATTATTTGGGCCTGTAATTTTTATGCTTCTATGTGCAAGGGGAATGACCAAAAAAGTAATATTTCAAAAAATCAACAGCTTTATTTCTACATGGCAGGGTAATGTGACACGGCTCCATATTTACAAGGGGCATGCATAATTTTAAAATCGGGGGGAAAAGCTACAACACTAAGCCTTTTTTTTTTTTTTTTTAAAGAACATATTGTACTTCCATAAAAGACACAGATTTTGTCTTTTGTGCAATAACTTCAACAAAGTGGAACTAAAATTTGATTCCAAAAAAAGAGTATGCTCATTTTGAATTCAAGAACTAGCATTTATGACAGGATCTACTTGGAGGGGGAAAAAAAAAAAAAGCTCAATTTTGTCTTTGAGAAACAAAGTGGATCTTCTCCACAGACGAAATGAGTGTAACAAAAGTCAAATGTTTTAGCAGATGAGTAACATGCTCATGATAAAAAAAAAATTTTAAAAACAAGAACCCAAAGTCATCTTTTAAGTAATTAGTTTCAGAATCACATGGTGTATGTAACAGACAGCTCAAGAGGTTTCACTCAGGTATAACCTAATGCAGGCAAAGACTCTTTCCCAGTGGAAAGAAACTGCCTAGGATCACAGCTATGACATATTTAACCATTTTCTGAATATTCAGTTACTCAATGATCAACTCTGATCCTTGCAATGATAACACAGGTAAATAGCCAATAAAATGATGCCACAATAGCTTAAATTTCAGAGGGTCATCAAAGCGTTAAATCAAAGCTAACATACTTTGAAGCTGCAACGATTCCAATTAGCCTTGTTACCCACAGGCCTCCAAATTCATCACAAGAAAAACACAACCTCAATAAATTTCAAGAAATATTTACTTTGCTAATTGCCACCATGTTTCAGATTTTCTAACTTGGAGACACAGTGTTTGAAGAACAATCTTGCTGGCCTTAGTTATGCCAAGTGGATTCACATCGATGGTATTGAAGCAGTTATTTCAGGTTCTTACCAGACTTGCAGCACAATGAAAATCCCCTCCGGTTAATACAGACATAATTCTTAAACTGAAATGTTCATATAAAACAAGTCCAGGACAAGAATTCCCCCTAAAGCCATCTCCTTTCTAGATTCCTAATTCCAAAGGTACAAAGCTACATTTACTTAAGGTCTGATTAGGGGAAAAAAAAAAAAAAGCAGCAAGTGAAAAAGCCTACAGTTCCTTCTGTCACACATTGAGCACACTCTCAATGAAAGCTGTAAGACACATGATCAGGTTCCAGAACTATCACGTGTAGGGGGAGGCTGGTAGGGGAAGAAGCCAAGGCACAAAAGTACCAGTAACAGCTCAGAAACCTTAAATATTAGGCACTTTATACGTATTGTCTTATTTAACCTTCCCAACAGCTTTGTGAAAAAATACCATTATTTATCACCCCAGTTCTATGGATGAAGAATCTGAAGCAGAAAAGGACAAGGGATGGGACCAGGTCAGGTGATACAGGTGGGAACCAGAAGAGCCCAATTTAAACCCAAATCTTTCACCAAAGTCAAAGCTCCTAATTTAGCGATTATGCCACCATCTCCCCTTTTGAAATACTTTATAGGGTGCCATCATTTTTCTGTAAAAAAGGACCTCAGAGACTCGGTTCTTTGAGGGCAGCTCTGGCTAAAGTCTGCGTCGACGGCACTGAGTGTTCTATGAAAGCTGAATCTCCCTCTCAGATCGCTGGTCCCTGCCCCAGTGCCCAGCACAACGGAGAAAGGAATTATGGTTTAATGTCCATCAAATTTACACTATCCAGTGCAAGGAGATGGAGAAACAACTCTGTCTATGACCCTAGGGAGCCCCTTGAACTGCTGGATCCATTCTATGATACTCAGCCTCATCATGGACCTCGCACAATCTACCTGTTTTACAGATGAGGAAAGAGGGTCATGCCTCCCTCAGTGTCTCCAGAGTAGTTCATCACATCACCAGGACCAGCACATAGGTCTCCTTCCTCCCAGGCCCCTGTCTCTCCACTACCTGCTTTCACCCGCTTTCCATTCCAAAGTTCAGTAGTGGCCAATGGGTCCTCCACATGTCTGCACTGCACCATCTTTGATCGCAATCTTATAAACACAATGTTTATAAACAATGAGCCAATATTTTTAAAGATACTTCATGTAACAACGTATCTTTCCAGCTTCTCCTGAAAAGGAAGAGGAGGCGGTGGCGATCTGGCCACCTGGTCAAGCCTTTCTGTGTAGCAGCAGTGTGCAGGACAATGGGTGTGACGTCTGTAATTCAGAGCAAGGGTGTTACCTACTGTACCTGAAGTGTTTGATCTTCCCTGTTGGCCCCACAGGAAGCATTTTTATTGGATGTTAACCTACGAACACTGTGGTGGTCATTCATAATCTCCATCACATTTTTCCAGTTTGCTTCCCAAGGACATTGCAGCACTGTATTTGCCTACACCCTTGAGGTTTTATGTGGCCATGGATTCACCATGGCCAAAGGAAATCTGAGCACAGGTGACATGTGGCACTCTTGGGAACAAATTTTAATGCCAGGATGTGACTCACCACTCCTTTTTCCCCTTTGCTACCATGAAGTACTGCTTGTTCTGTGAGCCTGGATCCAGGAATAAGGAGGATGCAAAGCAAAGCTCACAGTGAGCCTCAGTGGATATTTAACATGAGAGAGAAACACATCTGCTGTTTTAAGCTACTGAGATTCGGGAGGTGTTTGTTATCACCTCTACTCTAGCCTGTCTGGAGTGTCACCACCACATTAAGAGCGGCAGATAAAACCGTCTTTGTGAAGATAGCCACCTGCTACCAGCGGAATTTGCTGGGTCATCTTTATGGTCCAGGACTAATGGCCTTGATCTTGAAAGACAAAGGAAGAAGAGGAGGAAGGGGAAAAAAAAGAGGAGAGGAAAAAAGGAGGACGGGAAGGAGGGAGAGGAGGAGGAAGATGGGGAGGGGAGTGAGGAGAAGACAAAAGGCAGTGACTACTAGTGACATAGCAGTTTGCTTACCACAAACTTCTTCCAAATTTTATTTCCAATTGTTAAAGGAATTTTCATGGAGATGATACTATAACACAGCCTAAGCTTACCCACCCCAGTGTAAGCTGTCATCAAGAAGTCTTCGAACATCCGACTAGGAGAAACCATGCAGAGAGCCCACTCTCTTATTTTACAGAGGTAGAAAGTGAGGCCAGAAGGTTTTCAATGCAGTCAAACAGAACTTTCCACAAAGATGTAAATGTTATTCTGCACGGTTAAATATAATAGCCATGAGTTACTGTGACTAATGAGCACTTGTGACTAATCAAACAGAAACTGAATTTTTAATTCAATTTTATTTTAATGATTATAAATTTAAATATTCACATGTGCAAGTGGCTACTATTTTGGACAACAGAAGTTCACATGGTTTTTCAAAAGAATAAAAGTAGTTAGTACCAAGCTCAAGATTCAAAAAGCAGTCCCCTTAGATCTCAGTACAGAGTACTTCCGAAGCCTCTTAAATGTGTGGATCAAATTGGCCCCTGTCCTAATACATGTATGAAAGTCACACCTGTCTTCCTGTTACTACTGCCTCATACATGAACTCTCCTGGAATTGTGCACTACCAACCCAAAGTAATTTAGTATTCTTGACATTTTCTGTGCAGTCATTAAAGCATGTGGTTCCAAGTATGTCTACTCCTAATGAGACGGGATGTGATCTTTAAACAATGACTTTCTTTATCCCACTCACTGTAAGCCTCAGGCATAAACTTGGTGGGTGACTTTGGTCAAGCAGTATGATTTTAGGAATTCTCTAAAATGTCTATTTACCCTTCTTTTGTATCAACACAGGTTCTTTTCATCTTCTCACTGAAACTGACAAACTTCAACAAAATGAGAAATAAAGTACAAAATATAAGAAATACTCTATAGAAAAGCTAATAAAGAGGATTAAATTTATACCCATGTATTAAAGAAGGACAGCTGATTTGTTCTTGTGATTTGACAATGGTAAAAGAGGAGACAGAATGTGATCCTAGAATTACCATTGCAGAATTTACTCATTGCTGAGCACTTACTACGTGCACAAGCTCTTTGCATATATTTACTTGCAATATGCCTAAGTAGATTCTGTTTACATCTCCATTTTATAGATGTCCAAGATCACATATCCAGTAAACGAAAAAAACTACATTCAAAATCAGACAGTGAGTCTATGCTATAATTTCTTGGATAAAAGAGACAATGTAAAAGATTGCAAAAGACTAAGAACCTGAAAACTGAATTTGTCCTGGGTCTGTCATGAATTCACTTCACAAAACTGAACAAGAAACTTAACTCCTCCAGGCTCATTTCTAGTAATTCCTTAAAAGTTGTTCTGTGTGTACTCTAAGCTGATGGAATACTAATAAAGACCACGGATTTCACATTTCCATCCAAGCTGAGGTCTTTAGATCTTGGGCATGTTTCTTAATGTACATCGCTTGGTCTGTAATGTCATCTGTAAAATGGTGCTAATATTGCCGTTTATAGAATTGTTGTGAGGATTAAGTGAAATAGGTAACCGACATGGCACCTACCACTAAAAAAGCCTAGAAATTACAGTTTTCCTTCTCCCTTTCAGCAATAACATCCCAGTATTCTAAGAGAAACTGTCTACATAAACCATTCTCTACCTTTCAGCAAACACTAATTAGCTGGGAACACCATGCGTGATTCATTTACGATCAGGCCATGGTATGCAATGCCTAGTCGCTATCCGTGCTTTTGATTTAACGAAAGTTGTACTACATCAATGCATAAATCTCCAAGTGTATCCATATCTGAGAAGGAAAGAAAGCTGTTAAAGAGCAATGAGGTCTTCATAAACTCGGAGTGTGACATCTGTCAAGTAGAATAGCAATAAAACAAATCAGTCATCAATTAAGTACCTCATCATAAGAAAAATGGACATTATAAATTACACATTTTTTCAAACATTAAAAGATTCGCGGACCATGCTATGTCTAAGAAATGAAGGGAAGTAGGGAGTGACGTTAGACACTCCCTTTGTCTCTCCTCTTCAATCTACAACCAGTAAAACATACATAACTCAAAGATACCTCTGCCCAGCACACAAGGACACCAGGGAGTTCCACACATCTATATGTGCAAAAGTGGGTGGACTGGATCACACAGAGGAGGCAGAACCAGGAAACCACAGAGGCAGTGCAGGCAATCCCAGCCCCCTGGAAGTAACACATTGATTGATTGGCAAATGTTGACCCATCCTTGTGATACTGGAATAAAACCACCTTGATCATGATGTATGACCATTTTTATGTATCATTGGATTTGGTCTGCTACTTTGTCAACAATTTTTACATCAATATACATCAAAGATATTGGCCTATAATTTTCTTTTTTTGTGGTGTCTTTGTCTGGTTTTGTTATCAGGGCAATGGTGGTCTTGCAGAATCAATTTGAGAGTTTTGTCTTCTTTAATTTTTTGGAAAAGTTTGAAAATGATAGGTATTACTCTTCTTTTTATGCTTGGTAGAATTCTTCTATGAAGCTGTCTGGTTTGAGACTTGTGTGTGCTGGGAGTTTTCTTTTTTTTTTTTAATTACAAATTTAATTCCACTTGTGGGGCCTGCAACCCCATTCCTCCAGTCACAGAAGAGTCCCTAAGTGATCCCAGTTCCCTTCCCAACATCTGACGCTCCCCATGGCATGGTGCCCACGACTCAGGCAGCTCCAGATGTAGGTGTCCACCATTTGGGTGCTCCAGGCAGAGACACAAGAGACAGCAGTGACACCTGCAGCAGCCAGTCAGCAACAATCCTGGAGGCACAAGCAGCAAAAGACAAGTGCATACAGGACAACTATGGTTAGAGGCAGTGGACGGTGGAAGGTACAGACTCTCCAACATAGCCAGAGGCAACACAGGTAGGAGAAAGCAAAAGTTTGTGCTATAGTGCCACCTACTGAAAAGCAAAAGAAAGGCCACTAATTACTAACCTGTTGAGCTGCTGGAAAAAAAGGTATCCACTACATCAAATCAACCAGCAGAGGAACAACTCATCAAGCACAGTGAAAAACCATGGGAACACGGTGTCACAAAAAGAAAATAACAACTCTCCAAACACTAAAGTTAAGGTCACGGGATACTGCAATCTGAAAGAGAATTCAAAACAGTCGTCACAAGGAAACTACACAAGCTCCACGGAAACCCAGATGGGCAGGTCACTGAGCTCAGGAATAAAGTTAACGAACAAGAGGAATACCTCACCAAAGAGACTGAAACCCCAAAAAAGAACCAAACATAAATTCAGTAACTGTAGAACTCAATAAATGAGATGAAGAGCTCATTAGAAAGCTCTGGAAGCACAGCAGACCACAAGAAAGGGAGAATTAGTGCACTCAAAGGTAGAAATCTAGACTGGAGACGGGTAGAAGTGGAGAGGAAACATCTGAAAAAAAAAAAAGAAGAAATTTTATGATAACTATCTGACTCTATTAGGGAAGGCACTGTAAGGATAATGGGAATGCCAGAAGAAGAGAGGGAGAAGGGAGCAGAGAGTTTATTTTAAGAAACAATAGTTGAGAACTTCCCAAACTGGGGAAGGAGCTGGATACGCAAGACCATGAAGCGAAGAGAACTCTCATTATCTCAGGAAAGACCTTCACTAAGACACATTATATTAAAACTGTCAAAAGTCAATGACAAAGAGTTTTACAGGGAGACAGGGAGAAAAAAGGACAGTAACCTACAAAAGAGCCCCCATTAGGCTATCAGAAGATTTCTCAGCAGAAACTCAACAAGTCAGGAGAGAGTAGAATGACATGCTCAAAATATTGAAAGATAAAAACTGTCAGGCAAGAATACTCTACCCCACAAAATTATTACTCAGATATGAAGGATGTACAAAGCCTTTGCCAGACCAATAAAACCTGAGGGGGTTCATCACCCCTAGGGCAGTAAGAAAAGAAAGAAATGAGCAAGGTTGACTGCATAAACCTTCTCTTAAAAACTGTAGCCAGCCTGATCAGAATTTGAGAAGCCTTTTTATAAAAGTTGGCAAATTGATTCTAAAATTTATGTAGGAATATAAAAGTACTGAGATAACAAGAGCCTTTTTAAAAGGAACAAGAACACTGAAGGCCTTATTCTGTCTGATGTCAGAACTCAGTAGAAGTCACAGCAATTAAGACAGTCTGGTATTGGCAAAAAGGTAGACCGGGACAGGATACAGAGCCCAGAAGGAGGCCCATATATGCATGGTCAACAGATGTTTTACAAAAGCAAGAAGGCGTATCAATGGGAAATACATAGTCTCTTAGCAAATGATGGTCAATCAACTCTTTCTTAAAAAAAAAAGATAATATTGACCCTTGTCTCCAACTGTATACACTGTATTAACCTGAAATGGAACACAGAACTATGTACACCCACAGTGTTCTGATGTGTATCCCTCCCAGTCTGCACAGACAGACCAGCTCAGTTCCACTGGTCCTCCACGTCTGAGGCATCACAGAATGCCCCAAGCAGGAAGTTAGTCATCAGCACAGAACCTACTCAGAAACTGCAATAAGAAATGAGATTAAGAAGATTCAAAGCGCACCATGAGTGGCACCTGATATTTCATTTGATCCTCACAGCAAACTTCCGAGTTAGATGCTCTCATTACCCCCATTTCCAAGTACATTCCGGAGATGCACCTCACTCCAGCCACATGACAGCAAGATTCAAAGGCAGATCGGTTTGGCTGCACGGTGGTCTTTAGCCAGCACACTGCATTGCCCTTCCTGCATGATTCGGTTCCAAGTGGATAAAAGCAGTGAACTTCATGTGTCAGTTTATGAAAGAGCTTTTCTTAACAGCAAAAACATTTGCCATCCTTTTCCAAAACCAGAAGACACAACTAACCCTACTGTATTCTGACTCACAAGCAGGGTGTCAACTGCTGTGTCCTGCAATCATCCTCTTACCACCGGCCCAACCAGGGGCCACTGGCGGAGCTTCTACAAAAGCTGCTGAACCTCTGAGAAAAGCCATACACCTCTCACTTTTGGTTCTGCCTGAGTTGCACCTGATGAACATTAAAAGGGCATTTGACCTAGAACCTGAAGCATTAATTGCCACTAATGGGCCTGGTAGATCCAATATAAAGAGCAAAACAAACAAGGAATTGTATTCAATTACAATTCTGTTTTTCAAAAAGTATTGGATACAAGTAACTTTGTTACTTTTGGTAAGACTTCTGTAAAATTGATGATTACTATTGATGAATAGACTGCAACCCAGTGGGCATCGCTTCTCATTTCTTTTGCAGACTCAGCAGGAGACCATGCAGTCTCACTGATTTCTCATCACTGAATAATGAAGCAATGAGGATCAGATGCTCAGGATATTCTGAAGCAGCCTCACGGCTGGATGAAATTCTCCTCTAAGTGACACCCTAAAAGGTTTAAGAATTGTCTTCTTTAAATATTTTCTAAAACATGCGGCTAATAAAATGGCACAAAAAAGCCAAAGAAGGTGTCATTGGGTGGCCTTAATATATATCCCCTCTTCCAGAATGGGATGATGTGACTTCTGAGAACCCACCGGATGAGTGAAATCACAGTGCACAAGCATCCTTGTCTGCAGAGATAACGCAACAGAGAAAATGTGACAAAGTGACCAGAGGGGGTCAGCAGCCCCTGAACGTTCTGTGCACTCAAGTGTGCAGCCGCTCTGACCTACCACTAGACCCAGTTCTCCTTTCTTGTCCTGTCTCTGATGTGCACTGAGACTCAGGCCAGCAATACTGCTCGTGCACTAAAGTCATACTGCAATTTCTGGACTGACTGATGCTACATAGAAGGTCACCTGTGGCCTACTCTGGTCCAGAAACCTACAGAAATGAACAAATAGATACCACTGAAATGGTTGCCACTGACCTCGTCTCCCTTAAGAAACTGTACACTTTAAACATTAGGGCTCAACATGAAATTCAAGATAATTGAGGCCAGCACCACCTCCCAAATGTCCTTCCTTCATGATTTTTGCCACATCTGCATCCCCTTGGTACTAGTATTTACTAAATACTTTTTTCTCACTTTTTTCACTTAACATCCATAAAGTTATGTGCTTTACACACTAATTATATTTATTCCAATACACACTGAAATGAATGCATAATAAATATGTTGCACATACCACCTAAGATCACCTTAACTACCAGCACTATATATATATATGCCAACTTTGTAAAAACTAATCTCTTCAAATACCCCTTCTTACGTGAAGAAACTGATAAAATAAGTAGATTTCCCAGTGCCACTGATACAGTGCATGGCATGGCTGGGACAAATTACACTCAATTCTCTTGACGTGCAGGTCAGGCCATTTCCTTTGCATCATGCTGACAGCATGAAGGAAGAGTATGATGAACAGGGCAACTTTAAAAACTTACTGTACTTCTTGGCTCCATGTAGTGATTAGGAGTCTATACAGATGTCTAAACAGAAACAAAGCCACCCCACTGCCCACAACCCCCCCCCAAAAAAAAAACCTCTCCCTCCTCCAAGCTTAATGACTTTAGCAGATATGCTTCTCCTGTCCTGAGGTTTTTATCCTTCATCTTCACCCTCATCAGCGCTGTCACTCACTCTCTCTCTGTCACTGGTAGTGACCTCTGCAAAAGTTGGAGCAAAGGCCAAGATGTTGTACTCGGCCTGCAAATAATCATCACTGTTCCTGGTATTTGTGAAGTGCTTCACAATTTTTTCAAAGCACTTTCCCAAGCTTTATCATTTTTAATCCTCACCATATCCCTGTATGGTACATACTTAAACTACCTGAGGAGTAATTTTCAGGACTGCACACTGTGATCAAAAAAGGCCTCTGCCATATTTGTACTAAAAAGGAGCAAGAGAGAAAAGACTAAAATTTACTAAAGAGTTAACATAAAAACAGCACAACATATCTGGTAATTTATTCCCTCCTTGACCGCACATTTGTATTGCAAACATGAGCAATGTAGTTTATTCATGTTATACTAAGAAATGAATCCTGCTTCAATAAAATGTTCCATTTTATCCATTATCTTAAGTGGTGGGCCTGTGAAAGCTGTCAGTGAAGTCAGTTCAACAGTCTAGCCTCCAATGAACAGAATAAAAAGTGACAACCTCTTGATTAGAATTAATCTCTTTGCTATGGAAGAACACGCAATATCCATCTCCCTAATGGTTCTAAAGTCCTTGGAATAATGGATAAGGCAGTGAAAGTAAATAAACAATGTTCCCAGCAGGGGACAAAATTTTTTTAGCTAATGTCAGAATAGACCGGAGAAAAACAACTCCTAAACATACACCAGACAGACAACGTTGGTGGCCACAGGCACCACCTTCAGTAATCTGATTATTATTAATGCTGCAGCCCAGGATGTGGGCTCCAAAAAGCTAGCAGGTACAGGCCACACACTTACCCCAAGTCCCACTGGGTGGGCTTATTTGAGTAAATTTCTCTTTTAAAAAGACACTTAAAAGATCACCAACTTATAAAGGTTACTAGTAAATTGCAACTGGAGGGTAGCATGTGGAAGCTTCATGACCTTAAGGGTTAATGTACCTCTCTGATTGTCACCTTAATCGCACAGAGGAGTTCACTCACTTTACCTGGCCTATCAATCACCTGTTAATCTGACCACAAATTACTGCTTATGGGGGAAAAAAATCTTAATGTTTCTCAAGCGGTTATGTAAGAATACCCCAGAAAATTCTTTGTCTCCGTTATATGAGTTCAAACACACAAATGTGAACTCTGGCCTCCTGTTACCTCCCTCCACTCTGCTGTTCTTCCATGTCCAGCACATTCCTTGGCTTCCTTTCTTGAATGCTCAGTCACTGTGCCTACCCATTTTAAGACTACCCTAAGTAAATTGCAGAAAACAACACCTGCTGGGAAACGCCCCTTTCCAAACCACAAACTAATATTTGAATACATGACAAAAAGATGTGTTGATATTACTAATATATCAAGAGGTCTCAACATCAATATGAATAAAGCAAGTATCCTGTAGGAAAGACTTGGGCAAATGACAAAAACAGACAGCAGACCAAGTAAGATGTGTAAATTGCTGACAAGAATGTGAAAATCATTCAACATTTTATGTGATCATATGTGAAAATTTAAAAATGAAATAGCATTGGCTGTCTACTAATTGGCTGTTATTTAAAAAAACAAGAATTCTTAGTGTTGACTACAGTATGGTGAAATAAATTCTCAGGATATGTTTGCGAGAAAGAAAATTAGTATGACCTTTATGGAAGGCAACTTGGCAATATATACAAGAATCATGGTACTAAGCTACTCAATTGTTAGAATGCTTTTACTCTTAAAAATCATCCTGGAGAAGTAGTAGAGATTGCACAAAGTTGCCTACTAAGGGTTATTCAGATTACAGCATTATTTGTTATACTCTAAATCTGGAAACAATCTAAATGTCTGTAATTAATGGACTGGTCAAGTAAATCATGTTGTATCAATATAGAATGTAATAAAGCAATTAAAATAGTAGCGAGAAGTATACTCATTCACATCTAAAACATGCAAAAATGGAAGGAAAATTAGTTTTGAATATACAATTCTAATATATATCATATGCATACTTCTGATATGTGTAAGAAATAATTTAAGCTGTAATAGTTTTCACTTTGTGCTGTTCCTACAGATTCCAAATTTCTATAATAAACATACATGGTTTTCATAATAAGATCTAAGGCATATAGAGCATATTACTGGAGCAGCATCAATGCCCTAGATGCACAGGTATGAATCAATTTTATAGTACATTTGCTATTTTTAAAATGTTATTTCACAGGAATGCTAAACCAAATTAGCATTTCATTCCTAAGAACGGTCCACCTAAGCTAACGATCAGTACTGTGATGTAGATGTAAGGAAAGCCCACAAATGCTCGCCTCGCACACCAAAGCTGACTGCCCACCGCTAATGTCCTTTGAAGTGTGCTGGGTATGTTTCCAACAGTGGCAGGGTATGAGAATCATCTCTATTAAGGATTCTGACACTAAAGGATTCTTTCATCTTCATAAGCCCATCAACAGGTCACTAGATGCAGACATCCTTCAGATGCAGAGTGAGTCATTCCACAGATACAACCCATGGCTTAAAGACCCCACTCCAGTCTTAAACTCTTTCACTAGGGACCTCCATAACCCTGTGGCAGTGAGGTAGATGTCATGGCCTTAATGGATGAGTACTGGGAGACTCTGTACTCAATTTTCTCATGCCATTTCTCCATTAAAACCATGCTCTGGGTAGTTTTCTAAAGGGCCCAAGAGAATCGGGCAATTCATTGAATTTGCTCCACTGCATTAAAACAGAAGTCCATTGGGCACCACTTATATTTCATTCCAGAGACCAATCCAATGCAGAAGAAATTCAAAGTCATTTTTCTTTTCCCAAGACGCCGAGGCAGAGGTTGGTTTAAAATCTGACTCCCAAATATACGGAAATCTCTCCAAGGTCACCTAGCCTTTTGTCGTCTTTGGGCACTGATCAAAACTGTGCCACAGACAGAAGGGAAAGGGCTGCTACGGGTCCTGCTGTCTTTTCTGAAAAAGCAAGTACATTTTAGAAGACTGAAATACAAAGAAACTTAGGCTAAGTGTCCTCTTGTTCTTCAAAGCGATTAGGTTTACAGATTTCCACCTGTGATGACTTTCTTTAATAAAAAAGAGTTGGAGATGTAAGTAAAACTCAATAAATGCCTCTGTGTTAGTAGGACCCTTTTTGAGCTTGAAGCTGATTAGGCAACTGAGTGAATTTGTTGGAGGCCAACAGTGTCTATCATTTTATTTGTCCAGAATAGTGGAATGTGGAAGACACTGGACATGCCTAGAACAAGGGATGGCTCCTTCTTAAGTATGGAGGTAAATGGTGGCCACATACACATGCTGAAATCTCAGTGTCTATTTAAAGGAACTTTCTTGATCACTCACTCTCTAAACATGCCTCATCATTCCCCTTCAATATTAGTCTGCTTTGGAAAACAAGATAAAAAGTGAAGCAAAATTGAGGCCTCTAACCAAGGAAACAGCATCTAAAGGCATTAGCTAGCTCTAAACAGTGTACTCTTTCATTTCAGCTAGCTTTGATCCTGGTTTTGACAGAGGTGGGATGCTTTTCAGTGGTGGAGATTTGAGGCATGTATACTTGAGCGGTGACAAAGCCTCAAATACACATACTCTATGCTATCAATTTTATATTTTGCCTTCAGGCAAGCAGCTCTCAACAACCCATCTTGATTTTAGAGGAAATGGCCAAACCCAATTTCACAGGTAAAACAAAGTCAGTTCTCATCACAATTTACCTATTTATAAACAAGATGTCCAACCTTGAAATAGAAAGTGCTTCGTTGTTACACAAAAGGGCAGAGACACGTGGCCTCAATATTGTTTCATGTTCTGTTGGCAATAAAATATTTTCTCTCTTTGAAAACTTAAATGTTGAGTACAAGTTAGGAAAATTGCCAGTCTTGTCCTAGTTAATTGAGCTGAAATTTATTCCTAATATTTGTTCTCTTATAATTTAATAGCAGTCTAACAATATCCAACTTCCTTTTAGCATTTTGTATCTAAGCATAATAAAAAGATATGGTAAAGGGGCTTTTAGCAGGGGATAAAAACTTTATGAGCATGAAGTCTCTAGTTAAATGCTTGTGGATGCTTATTTAGCTGTTTTTCTTCATTAAATATGAATTATAGCTCTTTAAATGCTGATTTGGAAATCAGGAAGGTTTAGTTTTACTCTACTGCTTTATATCCACAGGCAACATAAATCTATTTAAAAGCTGATTTAAGAAAGCAACTTGGGGAAGCGAATTGCTGGTGATTTGATCCCTTGCATTTTGTATGCTGCATAATCAGAATCAGGTTGTACTGTGTACCAGAAATATTTATTTGAATGTGATTGAAAGAGACAATTATTTCTTTAAAGGCACAGAATGGGGAGTGGTGGAGTTCAGGGCGTCCTTGCAAAACTAAACACATGTAAAGTACTTAGAACTCAAACAGTGCCCCATCAAGGACACACAGGGTATGGAGAAAGCCTCATTTGAGACAGTCCACCTGAAGGAGGGTTTTCTAAAACATCCCTATGTTGTCTTCTTTATCGGAAAGCATTCATGACAACCACGTATGCAAAAATTCACTTGAATTACAATGTTAATACTGAAGGAAACCATTTTTTGGTTAACACACCATTAAACTAATGGTTTGAAATAGGACAAGATTCCTTTATCATATACCATATTTAGCAATGTGGTGTCTTTGAGATGAAGGTTAGCCTAACTCACCAAGCCACTATTCTCCAATCTCCCACAGGCCAAAGTAAAAAAATGAGGTACAAACATCACTTTATTTTGAGACCACCCTACAATAACATATTATCGAAAGTGACATTTAGAATTGATGGAATTGAAACGTACTGTGTGGTATTGACAGTGTTGTTTTAATAGTCTTCTCACTCTGAGTGAAGTGACACAAACTGATTTACTTCCCATTTGCCTGCAAAAGAAAAATTGACTTTCCATGCACAATGTACTAACAAGCAATATCTCTTCCCACGCTCTCACTACAAGCTGAAATGAACACATAAAAAAAAAAAGGAAGAAAGATTTTTGTAATCTACTTTTTTAAAACTCTTCACTGCACGATGCTCAGAGAGAGTCTAGTGCTTAAATTCCTTCTTTTGATTTAATGGTCACATGTCCAGTTGCAGATCTTATGAGACCCTGTCAATCTCACCTGTTTAGAACACACACATCCTCTGACCGCAATTTCTGACAGCTTTTCTTTTGGCTTACACATCAATCGCTTTTGCCAACCCACAATAGCATAGGTAGACGTCAGGTACATCTTTTTGGAAATAAGCAAAAGACAAAGGAGGCACATTTTCAGAGCCTTCCATTTTTCACTAGTAAACAAGAGTCAATCATTCACAGCTAAATCCAATTCTATTTTGCTTTAAATTTTTTTTATCTCTTTAAGGGGAAGGAGAAATTATATTACACAGTTGTTCATTCATCAAAGAACTGAACTTTTTAAGAACGGCCAACTGTTCAGAAATCAAGCTGAAAAAACTGCAAGAAAAACATATGCCAACGTATGAACCCAATTTTATAACTGAAAACTGGTAATCTTACAGTGAAATTAATGTTTGTATATAATGTTCTGCTGAATAGGGAGCCATTCCACTGGTAAGGTGTAATGGTTGCAGAAGTTATTTCGGTGAAAAAAAATAAATTTCTCCTTTCTGTTCAATCTGAATTACTCTGCTCATGTCTTAAAAGAAATTCAGACTGATTTGCATGTCAAAATTAGATGCACCATAGTGACTAAATTACTCCTAACTTTAAAGAACAGAGAAACCAAATACGAGGGAATAGAGAAATAGATGTGAGAAGAAATGGCTCTAGGCTACCACTTAATAAGTCACTGAAAAAGAACTAATTAATAATGATCATTATGATAATCACTGAAGACTGAATTATCCTGGTTAACTCAAGAACAGGTTCTCTGACTGAATAAGCCATTCCCCAAATCCTCCCTCAAATGAGTGGTTTTTATGGAGAAGTAAAGATAAAAGAAGCGATTGAGTAGCTTAGCAAAGGTTGTGTCAGTATACCTAAGGATTTCCTTCACAAACTGGAGTAATTTGGTTGACTCGATCAACAGTAGTGAGCTATTTTTCACAAGTCACTCACAGGTAGGACCAATACGTTCCTGAGGAGGAGAAAGGGAAGCAAAACAGAGACAGAATAATCTCAGGCCAGTCATTTTATGCACTTTTCTAAATTATGAAAAAACAAGTTATTTTTCTTTTCAGATAACTGCCCCATCTTCCTTGAGATCAACACAGATGATGTTCTGGACCAGTTCCCATTCTGTCTACTGAATTCTGTCTCTCATTCTGCTTAATCATATTCCTCATTCTTGCTGATACATCTCTACTCATGACACTTTTGATTCCGATTCTTTTAGCCAAATCTTTGATTTTTTTTTCTGTTAAAAAAAAGTATCTATCTAATCTGCATGTCCAGCTTCTATCAAGGCACAGCCCAGAGTTCATTCCATTCGTGTGTTCATTTACACATCTGAGAGCTTCCTCTGACTTACTTATATTCCTGCTTCACTCCACAAGACACTTGAGGTGATTATGAAAGTTTACAATCACCTGGTATTTCCTCAATTTTAAAATCATACAGAGCTTGAAATATGCTTATCACTATACACAGATTATGTATATGTGGTACATAATAAAAGATATCCTATTATTTTCTTGAGAGTTAACCAAGGCCAGAAAAAAGATAAGCAACAGGGTAGAAATCAGTATAGAATGAGGAAATACACACACACACACACACACCCCCCACAGTGAGGACAATGAATCAAGGACAAGGCTGATTTGCACTTTTTTCTCCAGCTTTCTCCATTCCTTCCAAGTGAGCAATGTTGACAAAGGAGTGTTAAGATCAGGTGTGGGACCAGAACATAGTTAAGGACAGGACCTACAGTACAACCAGTAAAGGCTGAGCCAATCCATAGCAGCACTCACATATTTCACAGTTATCTTTGAGACATTTGGTAAGTAAAGGAAACTCACTAGACCTATTATATTTACTTCTTCTTGCCACCTTCCTGGTTATCTTAATGTACTGCACTTTATGAGAGCAAACTGCAAAGAAACAAGTATTTTATAGCAAAGAGTTTTACTTTTCTTATTTCTGGATCTATAGCCTCAATTTTTAAAACTGACTCACGGTGCCCTCAATTTAATTCATCACGTGTCCTGATATCTACAATATACTGTGTAAAGGTAAGCCCCTTGTTGAGAATAGTTTCAACAACGTGAGCTTTTCTTTAATGTAGATAGGATACTACAAAAAAGTAACTTAGACCCAGATCCCATCAAAGATATATAAAGTCTAAAACAGTATGCGTAAGTCAAAAAAATGTTAATCCCTCTATCATGAGAACAGGATAAGTCTGGTAAGTGAGTATTAATAATGATTTGCCATAATTCAGGGAAGGGAATCATTTGATTGGAGGGAAAAGCAAATCTAGATTTCAAAGACTTCTTCAATGGAGACAGTATTTGCAAAAGAAGAAAAGGACAAGCTGATGAGGAGACAGGAGGAAAGAGGCCTTAAAAAACATCCATGGAGGCAGGAGTGCAGGTTGGCCTATGTGCTGTGGGGCAGTCATTAAGGCCACTGACTGAACATTCCAGACCTTTCTTAGGATATGTCACAGGCCTGCATTCAGAAGTTGGGCTTCACCGTACTGACTGTCTCTGACCAGTGAAACGTGCACAGAAGTGGTATCTCTTCTCGGGAGAAGCTTCAGGCACCATTTTAAGATTTACCACATTCTCTTGCCCTTGCCTGGGGGATTTTGAATGTATGTGTTGAGGTGAGTCCCCTGTACGTCAGCTTGTGCTCATGAGTGGCTACAAGAAACAAACTCCAGCCAATCTGTGATGGGCATATAGGATGAATGAGACACAAAATTTTGTTGTTGCAACCAAATAATAAGTCCGTGGAAAAGTAAGCATTTGAAAAGCTTAAGAAGGAAAAAGAAGCCAGTAAGGAAAAGAAAAAAATGAAGGTTTAGAAAGACACAGGAAAACCAGTATGAAAGGCATGAAGGGTGAGTTTCAAAAAGAAGGGACGTTTCCAACATCCCAGAGCTGCTGGTGGAGAGAAATGAGGAAGATGAGGTAGAGGAGGGCTGAGGCTGTGTGGCCTGGGAGTCAGGGTCAGGCCACACAAGTCACGAAGGGGAGATGGATGGTCAGAAAGACCAGCGCATGGAGACTGCTCTACCAAGGAATTTGTGATCAAGGGATACAATAAAAATAGTTTGAGGTAAAGAAAGCATTTTTCATTCATTGTGTTTATAAAACAGAGAAACGTATAAGCACGTTTTGAAGTAGAAGAGAAACTGCTAAGAGAGAAAGAGATTAAAGGTGCAAAATAAGAAGAGAGAAACGTCCCAAAGAACTTAAAGGAGGTAAGTCAAGGAACACGTTGTAGTGTTCGTCTCAGAAGATTTGTAGAGAAAGAGAGACAAGTTTGACGAAGAGGAAAGACTCTGAGGGAGGTCAACTCAGGTGACCTTCCGTTCTCTTTAAAGTAGGAAGTCAGACTGTTCAGATTTAAAAGGCAGGAGAAAATGGGCTTGAATGAGAAGATTTAGAAGAGCCATTTCAGCCAAACCAATAGGGAGTCCATCAGTGGTGGGAAGACCACGTAAATCCATAGTCAGTCCACTGAGTGCTGGTTTTCTAATTGTACCTCATACTGATAATGTGATTCATGACAGTAAATGATCATTTACTCAGTGCTCTACCCGTTCAGCCCCGATGACTGATCTGGTTTAGACGTAAACTGAAGTATCATTCAATACTTGTTCCTGACTTCAAATGATTTCTTAGTTAACTTGCCACTCTCCAGCAAGGATTCTGGGACTCCAGACAGCTCATTAACAATTAACATTTTTTTCCACATTTGTCAAATTTTAACTCTAAAGAAAACACTGAGTTACATGGTATTTAACAGTTGAATAAAGAGTCTGCCTGACTTCATCAAGGTTTCATAGGTAATAAGTCAAACAGCTAAAAATGGAACTCAGTCTATATTCTTCAAGTCCAGAATAAGAAGCAATATTTCTCCTAAGTAAACGCAAGAAATGATGGTGACCATGGGCTATTTACTTAAAATATAAAAAAGGGAATGAGCCCCTTTTGGAAAATTCATATAATAATTCATGATGAAAAATCTTTTCATGCTGAGGATCTGTGCGAGTCAGAATGGCAAAGGGCCAGGGTCTGCCTTAGACCTGAGTAAATCTCTTGGGCCACAGCAGTTCAGACCTCAAATCCTTGGTCTAATGGAAGTGAAATTGACATGACTTGTGTGATGGAGCCGTGGTGTGACGGCACTGGGGAAATGTGAACTTTTCTAACCTCTTCTTAGTTCTCAGTTGATGAATGCAAATGAAACAAAAGTAGAAAGGGTAAAAAAGGAGCAGAAATAAATACAATACCCAATAGAAAAGTCCCACGCTTCCCACCCAACTCTCTTCTAGTCTGTTGTTTGTTTTATTAGGATTATGAAGAAAAATGAAATCTCTTGGAGCCTAATGCAAAATGGTGTGCCAGCCCTGTTTATCCCTCTGTAGCTCTATCAGGCACTGCTTAGAAGATGCAAGCAAAACAGCATTTTGGAGTTTATGAGGAAAATCATTCTCTAATTTTCTCAGAATTCAAATGAAAGCTGTAGTTTGAAGCCACTGAAACAGAATTAAATGTGAAGTTTAGAAGGGATTAATTTCATAAATTTCTTAAGTTGCTGATGGAACCATCTGGCAGTTTGAGAGATAACCATTAAAGTCTATACAAGAAAATGTCTTTCTGTGAGATTATAATGACTGAATATTATAACAGCAGGAGAAGGAAAACTAATGCATATTTTATCAGAGAAAACAAATGCTCTGGACTTTAAAGTCAAGGGGGATGACTGCTCACTTCTAAAGGAAAGCAACTAATGTGATGCATGCCTTCAAAAGCCAAGGAGGTACCCCTTTCTCTGATCTTGGGCTGCAGAGAAATTTCCACCTGCACTTTTCTGAGGAGAAACTGTGACCCAAATAACTTAGGTGATATTCAATGTACTACAAAGTGTAAACTATACACATGAGACTTAAACCAAGATCATTCTTGCTCGAACACTATGTGCCACCAAATCGCACTGTCTCCTTTATCAATCAATGCTATTTATCATCAGGTAGTTGCAGGTGAGGACTGGGGAGTTCACTGTAATTAACTACCCAGGTGTTTCTGGCCATTCTGAGAGTCAGTGATTTTCCAAGTGTCTTCAAAAAAGTTCTCCCATTCGTTTCTCAATCTAGTCCGGCCTAAACTTCATTATCATCACTGTTTTATGTAAAAGAATATTGTCCACATCAAGCAATTTAACTCACAGACAAAAGCAATGGTTTTTAAACTTAAACGTTCATCAGAATCTCCTGAAATGCCAGGAAAACCTGCATATACTAGGCGGAAAAAAAAAAATTCATTGAGATTGGGCCCATGTATCTGTATTCTCATCAAGTCTCCAGCGTTTCTGGTGCCTCTTAAAATCCGAAATCTATGAAAATAGGGTGGTCTCCACATACGACAGTCGTCAGTCTACTCAAACCATAATGCCTGGGACTGAATTCCAGCTCCAGCATGTGTGGGGTGTGGCACACTATACAAGTTATTTAACCTCTCCGTAGATCAATTCTCACCTGCAAAATGGGAGTAGTTAATACCTATGTCATAAGGTTCTTGTGAGGACAAATGAATTCATACACTCTGAGAAGAGCATTTGCTGCATCCGACACGCCCCATAAAAAACAGCAGTTGTTCATCCAATACTTCATTTACAGAGGCACAACTACAAGGCTTTGTGATGCTGCCAGAGGGAGGCAGCCCCTGCAAGTTCTCTGCCTCTCTTCCAAAGCAAAGCTACTTCCCACAGACATCCACCAGGACTTATATCTGTGAGCAGCCACGGAGGAATAAGGTTTTTAATTATGTTAGTTATGCACCAAGGGCCGAATTGTTATCTGCTACTGTGGAGGACCCCAACCATCATTTTTCCTGCACATTCCACTTTGTACCTTCATCTCAGCTTTTCTGCAAGTGCCAACTCTAACATCTCAGCCAATTTCCTGCACAGCTCATTCACAACACAGCTCTAGCAAGCAACGTCAATATTTTCTTTACAGAGCTATCATGAGTGATTTAAAACTGCAGTGTAGTGTATGACTCATATCCTGGGCATTTCTCTAACACCTCTATAAAATGTAATGGTGGCACTGGGAACCAACCAGTCTTAGGCAGTCCTGCCCAAGAAACTAGGGGCTACAGGGGTTAAACAAGTTTACAAAGGTCTCACAGCCGGTGCAGCGTCACCGAGACTCCTGAATCCCGCACTGGAAGGCAAGAAGCGACCATAGGAAGGGACCGCTACTCCAAGTGGCGGCTGTTTTCATAAGCAAGGAAACGTACTTACGAGGCTTGTCTTGGGCGACTGAAAGACCTGTAGACCTCTGAACCTGTTACCAAACAGTTTGCAGCAAAGAGAGGGTTCATTTTCAAGGCAGCCAGGCGATAAGATGGCAGAACAAATCTCAAACCCACCACCCTGAAGGCAAGAGGCGGCGTGAGGTGTGGGGGGCGGCGGTAGCATGATTGGGGAAACGTGCGGAATTGGCTTTCCGCGCAGGCGTAACGAGGCTACACGCCACGCTGCACGCTCTGGGGGCGGAGTTTTCAGCGCTCTGACGTCAGAAGGGCAGGGAGGACCCTCGCGCATGCTCAGTTGAAGGGTTGGGGGTCCTATCTGGCCTTAACCAGCTCAGCTCCAACTAAACACAGGTGACTCCAGTTCTGGTTCCTGAAAACTAACCCTGGCAAACATTGCTGCATGCCACCTCGAGGTCTTTGCTAGTCTTAAGACAACTTTGATTAGTGAAGGCAGGTGAAATGACTTTAACCCACTCACTGGAATCTTTAAAGTCTATATGCAGGCCTTACCTGGGTTCAGTCACATATTCCATCCAGCTGGCCTCAACAACATGTTGCTCTCTCAAGGCGGCATCCTTTAAATGGCCGCTAGTATGGCAATAGTAGGTGGAACATACAGTCCAAACACCGGAGAGGGAGTCCAGCTCTCAGGTCATCTGCCACCACGTCCTCTGGATGACCTCCTCCAACAAACATACATGCTACATTTTGCCCAGTTCAGCACCAATCCCTCACCTACTCAGAGAACTTCTCTGTAATACTCTACCAAGCTTCACCCATGCTCTGTATGTCTCCTCATCCTCACTTCCATCTCTGTTCTGCA
This sequence comes from Camelus bactrianus, assembly GCF_048773025.1. Lineage (NCBI taxonomy): Eukaryota > Metazoa > Chordata > Mammalia > Artiodactyla > Camelidae > Camelus > Camelus bactrianus. Next base: position 83,404,901 of record NC_133541.1, read on the forward strand.
CAACCCTGCCCTAGCTCCCACAGTTCTGTAGCCTTGGTATGGTTATGAAATTGGATGCCAAGTTTGGGACTGGTTCTAACAGTCCCTCAAATTACTTCCTTTCCATCTTTCCAAACTCATCACCACTCCACAGCCATTCTGAGACCCTAAAATCTCCAAAATGCACCCTTTTGTCTCTCTTCCTGCCTGACCTGCCTGGAGCTGCTCCCTGCATTAACCTTTGATCTGCAGTACTAGCTCCTATTCTTCAAGACATTTCTAAGAACCATTAACAACTGACTATGGAGACAAAAGTCAGGGTCTCTGTAATCCTTAAGGTATTGAATTTTGAACTTATTTTAAGTGAATAAATACATGAAGCAATAAATGAACCATTTATTTTGCTTTTCTGTAAGATTTTCCTCATATAAACCAAGAAATAACTTTGGGCTTTTTCCAAAAAATGATATGGAGGGCATACCAAAGTTGATGACTGGCACAGGGAAAATTCTGCACTACTCACAGAATGTGGATACTAAAGATCACTACATTTATTTATTCATAATTGAGTTAGTCATACATTCAGCAAACATCTATTGAGCACCTTCTGTATGTCAGGCACTGTTCTTGATGCTAGAGCAGCACCCTGAACAAGAGACATACACTCACATGGACTGTATGTTCTTGTGAGAGAAATCTAAAATGAAAGAGGAAGCAAGTAAATAAAAATATAATTGTGTTTTTTAGATAATTATATATATGTATAAATAAAAATATAATTTCTGGGGGAGAGGTAGAGTTCAGTGGTAGAGTGTGTGCTTAGCATGTACAAGATCCTGGGTTCAATCCCCAGTACTTCTATTAAAAATAAATAAATAAATAAATAAGCCTAATTATCTCCCTCCCCCCAAATATAATTCCTGTTACTTGTAAGGGATATGTAGAAAATAAAAATATTACGATAGTGAACAAGAGTAGATCAGGAAGGCATATCTAAGAAAGAAGTGCTTGAGCTGGGGCTTGAAATAATTCTTCACAGGAAGAACCACCAAAGCAATTTTTTTTTTTTCTTTGGTCAGGGTTAGGAGAGAGAGATTACTTCAGGGACAGGAAAATCAAGTGCGAGGTAGAAGCCAGTTTGAATTCTTCGAGAAAGAGATAGAAGGCCAGGTTAGTACATGATAATAAGCAGGGTTCAGAGTTGCCTAAAATGAAGTCAGAGACATCAGAAGGAGGTAGACCCTTCCGGGCCTTCGAGGCTAGGAAAACAATGTAAAATTCTGCAGACTTTAAAGTGACAGTGATCAGAGAGATTTTTAAAAAAGAAACAGAATGTTAGGTCTACTGTGTATGTGGGGAGAAAATCACAGAGATGAGAGCAGAAGCAGAGAGGAGGCTACTAGAGTAGTTTGTGAGAGGAGAGCAATAATCCTGAACAAAGTACATTTTCTCCACAGGACCAATTAACAAAACAAAACAAAACAAAAACAGGAGCAGGGCTTTGCAGAAGTAGATGCTGCTCTGGCCTCCACTTGTTTTGCCCATTACTTGAATGCTAGGACCCTCTTACAAGAACTCTCGAAAAGCCAGCATCCTTTTCCACCAATTTTTCTGAGCCTATACAAGGAGAAACGATTAGACTGGCTCAACCAGTGTGCACTCATAAGTGGCATCAGTTCCCCACGTGCAAACCAGCCCACGCTGGAACTTGGGACGCTCCTTACATTTTCTTATTTCCTTGGCCTCAGTATCCTCTGCTCCACTGTTTCCATAAAGTACTTATTTCCAGGAGGGAAGAGTCGTTACAGTGTGTTCTCTGTGCTGGCAACACTGTGAGTGACATCTGAGAAATGGAATAATGAGAAAAGCCTCTTGTGAGGGCTGAGGCTTCCCAGCTGTGCCCATTCAGTAATAGCTTGGAGGGAAAACTGTTTCTTAGTGAACTTTGAAAAAAATTCCCTCTCTCCTGTCAGCAATGACCTATTTCTGAGCTGTCATCAATTTATCAACATTTTAGCTAAACGCAAGTACAAACTTCTGAGTATTATTAATGCCTCCATGTAGGGTAAATATATCAAGTTAATAACTTTCTGTGATAAATAATGAGGACTAATAATATGCAGGCTAAAGTGATGTTATGTAAAGTTTAGGGTTCTCTTTCACCTACTCATTATTCCTTCCTACTTACTGCTACTTACTAGGCAAGGAAAGGATACAATTAGCATTGTTTTATTTACAGAATTCCAGAACTGGACAACATGATATGAAAATCCAGCTACAGTAAGTGCCAGTTTGAAACCTGCAATGCAGTATTGCTGATACTACAGATTCTAAAGAAGAAAATAAAGAACTGATGCATAAATTAAAGAGAAGTCCAAATACATAAATGCATGCTATGGGAATGACTTGAACTCTGACTCTACTGTTATATGAGATAGAATTTGAGAACAAATATTTAGTTATTTTGTTTCCAATACTGAACTAATAATATATGATTCCTATATTATAACTTTCACAGAATCCATTTGGAAATGCCACTCTTGGTTTATGACATGCATTTATTTCCAGTGAAACTCCTCCATGCAAAAGAAGCAATTAAAGAAGAGGTGAGCATACAAGTATTACAATAAAAGAATTGCTCCTTTTAAAACAGCCACTCTCAATTTCTGGAAGGCACTATATTTTTCTTCTCTTCATTTCGCATGGAGTAAGTTACCCATGATTTTTCCCTAAAGGTAACTTTGTACATTTCTTTGCTGTGTTTCTAATCTTTTTTTCTTTTCTTTTCTTTTCTTTTTTTTTTTTTTTTGCCTGCACAGTTGTTAATAGAAGTTTCGATAACTTTTTTTCTTCGTCGCACACTGAGACAAGATCACAGGAGAATGGTCCCATCACATAAACACGCCTCATGGTGTCTAATCTGGTTGCCGATTCTCATAGTTACTGAGACCAGAGCCTTAGCTCCACATAATCCGGCTCTAGCTCACATTATACCCACCTGTGGAGTAAAAGCAGCTTATCTCCCCAGGGGGGTATCTGACTCAGATTAATGGGGTAATGTTCATGTGATGCCAATGTGTTATCAGAATTATCTTATCATTGGACCTAAAAAACATTTTAACACATTATATTTCAGAATGTTACGATCTTCATGTCAGATAGGTAGATCGACAAATGAGACTTTCTCGCATTCTAGAATTGCAATTCAATCCTTTTGAAGTTTTTATGTTGGCTTCTTTTTCTCTTCCCTTCTAGACAATCCCTTATGCCCATATGTGTTTACGGCACAAATCTATTTGTGTGTAATGTCTCCCTCTGCTCCACTATAAAACTGCATATGTTAGACAACAATGCCTGTGTGCAGGAGAGAGCTTTGTGAACTGGACCAGAACTGAAATGAGCATTCACGCTGAGTCCATGATGGAAAAAGATCCTCACTGTTTAAAAAGGAACAATTATCTCTAGATTGCATTTTATCTTTCTTAACCTAAAAAATCTTAACAAAACTGAAAACAGTGTTTCGGTCCTGGAGTCTGTTAAAAGGGAAAACCAAGGAATTTTTTTTGTGAGTTCTTTTTTAACCATAGATGTTATCCAGTTCGCACCTGTTGCTGGGACTAAACATTACCTAAGATAAATAAAATCAAAACATTATGAAGTAAACTAAGGTTTAATAGATCAAATTGGCCTCTTTTTCAACTTAAGGGAAGATGGGTCTTTCATGACAAGGCTGAGAGTGGGGAGTGGGGAGCTTGGGGAGTGCATTTAGCTAAACAAGCACCGTGATGAACCCTCACACACTGTTATTACACTGCTGATCAGGCTCGAAGCTAATTTCAAGTGTAAAATGTAGGTTTGGGATTTATGCCTTGTATAAAACATAATCAACTTTCATTATTTCCGTGAGTCATAGCATTTTAATCTTTTCTAATTAGATGTAATTACTATTCTTTCTCACAGCAGGATAGCATAAGAGCAGAAAAAATATGAGGTATCTCATATATAAAGGGAAAAAACCATGAAAAGGAAAAATACATGCATCGTGAGTACATAAGAGAGTTGGTGACACTGGTCATTGCCTTGGTGGGAAAAATGGACACTGTGACAAAGTATGTAGGTAATTATTATCTTTTTATAATATTCTTTTTGTAACAAGTGGATGAAGTTCCAAGGACAGAAATAATTTCCATGTGAATAACAAAATTTTGATGTCAAAGTTCGTGCATTTTAATTAGGGACATTTAGCTGATCAGAATAAATTGTCTTTTAAATATTATGAATCACGTCCTTTGCTACCTCATAGTATTCTATTCCTCCTATTTTTACCCTCTGGTAAGTGAAAACCAGACTTTTATGTAGAAACCAACTAAGGTATTTTTCCAAAGCTGAAATGATAAAAGATGCATGGTTCCGATGGCAATGTTGAGAGCTGTTCCCAAAAAGAGTCACCAGAGATGCAAAAGTATGCCTGGAAGATTCCAGATGCCCTATTCTCCATTTCGAAAAAAATTAATCAAAATTATTTATTCATATAGAGAAATTATTTACACTTTTTTTGCATGTAAGCTCTTCAGGGAGCACTTGTTTCCCACACCAATTCTGCAAAACTTGTTGTTAAAAAGATAACTGGTGAAATTAGTTTCAAACAACACAAATTTAACAAGTTATTTTACAGTTATACCGTCTATTCGTCATACCAATCATTCAGTTCTTTGGGGGAAAACGATCTGTTTTTGAGACCTGGAATAACTGCTTAAACTGTCGACATTGATCAAATCAACTGGTTAAGTATTACTTTTAATTCTCCTCTTCACCTTACATTGTGCAGAGAGGAAAAAAAGTCAATAAACCAAAATAAAGAGTTTTACTAATTAAAATTATAAAGATTCACCTTATAAATGCCGAGTTTTATGTTGCTTCAATCTGCAACACATGAAATTGAAAATGTTACACAAACATATTGGACGACATGAGGGAATAGCCCCAGGTCATTACTCTATTTCCAAATTTATGGCTGCCAAACTCAGATAAATCCTGGACAAGCAACACAGATTACCCAGATTATCAGAGTTTTCCTTATTGGCAATTCATAACTTCCAGCTGCTCTGAACAAAACCTATCACCCATTGAAATGTTGACATTTTTCTGCCTCATTAAAATCTCCTGCAATATTCTGTGTGAATATATTGTTCAATTAGCCATTATTTCCGAAGATACACAAGGAGGTGATAAATGATTAGGACACCAAATGTAATTTATGGCATCAAAGCAATCCTGTTCTTACCTGCACATTTAGACAATTCTTGACTCAGTATCATGCTGGACAGGAAGAGAGTTTTATCCCAAGGAGCCCATTACATTTTGTAACTTAAAATGTAACTGTGTTAAAATAGACTCACAGACATAGAAAACAAACTATGGTTACCAAAGGGGAAAGGCAGGGAGGGATAAATTAGGAGTTTGGAATTAATAGATACACATTACTATATATAAAATAGATAAACAAGGACCTACTACTGTACAGCACAGGTAACTATATTCAATAATATGCCATAACGGAAAAGAATGTGAAAATGTGTGAGTGTATAAAACTGAATTGCTCTGCTGTACACCTGAAAGTAACATTGTAAATCAACTACACTTCAAAAAAAAAATCAAATTAAAAAAAATGTAATCGTGTTATGGTCTCAGTGTTTCTGTGAATTCATTATTATTCTTTCTAATATATTTTCATAATTACTAATGTATTTTAAGGATTTTCTGTAAACAAAGGTAAGAAAACTTCTTACAAATCCCTTGATAAAATTTCTGTGAGTTAAAGATAACTGGTCAAAATTTTTATAATGATGATCCATGGTTATAACTTTCGTGCATCCACTATGTGGATCTCAGCTCTATAGACTCATTGCACAGATCTGTGCAGAAGATATGGATCCCTAATAAGTAATTTCCGGATTTTTGGTTTATGCCATAAAATGTAACCTAGCTTTTTTTTTTTTAAAAGGAATTACAATCAATGAGAGTCTTACTCATACAACTCCAATCTGTTTCCCTCTATTCAAAACAAATATTTCATCACATACCAAGATGAATAAAATCAACATTAATGAACTGCATTTTGTACAGAGGTGTCTGCTCTAAGTTGCCATAACCCCACAGCCCACAGCATGACACATATGGTACAAAGGTGAAATATGTCCAAAATATTTAAGGTTTGTACATTTTTTTTTCTGATGAGTGAAATAATGCAACTGCTGTAATGTCCTAGAACAAATTGAACCATAACATATTCCATACTCACATAGCATGCTTAGGGCAGTTATAAACATTCCTCGCTGCCTTAGAGAATGTTCTACACTTTTTCATTTCTATGCTTATATTTTTAATGGCAATAATAACCACAGTAATTTTTTTATAGTCACATGTGATTTGTCACATTTATTTTTTTCCACCATGTTTTTGGGGGTCCTTTAACCAATCCCCTTTGGGACGAGTTAATGGAAAATTCTAAAGACTCTGAAGACAAGGAACATAGACAAAAATACAACAAACAGTATTTGTCAGGTTCTCTCCTTAAGGTTTAGCTCTACTAATAAAGTCAAATAATCTATAAAGACTTACCTCTCCCCTCAGCATCTTTTTCAAGGTATGTACAGGGACATTATGTCTTAGACCAGTGCAATACAGAGATTGTAACATTAACAATGAAAAATCAATTTTTGTCGAAACTTTTAGATAAATCTATTTCAAACAGAGTATTTGTACTTTACTCCACCTTAAAGATAACCAGCATATTGTAACTGTGTATGGGCATATTTGGATATTTAAGATGAGATAAAATTTTATATACGGCTCTAGAAAACCATTCTTCATGATTTTTAGTCCCAGATCACTTCGCTCACATTTTTATTATCTATGTTTAAAATCTAAGGTCATAATGATCAAAGCTAGTGCCTGGTAGCTGTATTGTGCTACCTTGCTGTTTAACCTACAAATAATCTGCCTTTCCTCCTTCCTGTGACCTATATTGCAATGCAGTGGGGTGTAGACTTATTAAACCAAACAGGACAATAGATTGCTCCAAAAAGCCAAGCCCTGAGGACTCCGTATACAGAAGCTCTCTCTCTAGGCATCTCTTTGCTATAAACCTGGAAATCCCAACCCACAGTGGAGGCTAACCAGCTTCCAGAGAGTTATCCTCTGGATTCACATAGCCATATCTGGGAGGCCCACCCCACTTGACAAACATCTCATCTGGAACCTTCAAAAAATGTACAGCTTTATTGAAGTATAACTGACATATTTAAAGAGTGCACATATTTAAAGACTCCAATTTGATTAGTTTTGACATATGTATACATTCATGAGAGCATCACCACAATTAAGATGATGAACGTGTCTATTTCCTCCACAATTTCTTTGTTTCCCTTTGTGATGCCTCTCTCCCACCCCTCCATGACTTCCTCTCCTCCCAGGCAACCACGGATCTGTTTTATGTTATATAGATTAATTTTCTAAAATTCTATATAAATGGAATCAGAGAATATGTTCTCATTTTTGTCAGGGGGCAACTGGCTTCTTTCATGCAGCATAATTATTTTGAAACTCATCCATACTGTTGTGAATATTAAAAGTTCATTCTTTTTTATGATTGATCAGGTTTCCACTATATGGATATACCACAAAGCATTTATGCATTTCTTGATGGATATTTGAGTCACTTCCAATTTTTTCACTATTACAAATAAAGCTGCTATGAACATTTATGTAAGTCTTTATGCAGACAAAAGCTTTCATTTCTCTTGGATAAATGCTTAGGAGTGAAATGCCTAGGTCATATGGTAGATCTATTTTTCATTTTTGGAAAAACTGGCAAACTGATTTCCAAAATGGTTTATCATTTTCCCTTCCTACTGGAGTGTATGAGAGTCCCAGTTCTTCCAAGTCCTTGGCCACCCACCCTTGAAGTAATTAATTAGTATTTTAGTATTACTGATACTAGAGGCTATTTGTGAGTAGTCCTTTGTGGTTTTAATTTACATTTCATGAAAGATTACTGATATTAAGCAACATAAAATGTTAATATGACATCCATGTGTCTTCTTCAGTAGACTGTCTATCAAATCTATTGGCCATTTTTAAATTGGGTTGTTTGTCTTATTAATGTTGAATTGTATAATACTGAGTTCTTCATAGTCTAAATACAAGTCCCTTGTCAACTACATATTTTGAAAATATTTCTCCAGTCATTGACTTCTCTTTCCATTTCCATAACAGTGTCTTTTAAAGAGCAAACATTTTAATTTCATGAAGTACTATTTAATCATTTTTTTTTCCTGTAAAGTACTATTTAATCATTTTAAGTTCATGAATTTGGTGCTCAATTTAATATATCTGGGCCAAACCCAACCTCTAGCTTTCTGTAGATTAAAGTTTGCATAGCATATATTATTTTATCCTTTTACTTTTAAACTATTTGTGCCTTATATTTAAAATGTGTTTCTAGTAGAAACTTGCTTTTTATTTTATTTTTTTTAATTGAAGTATACTCAGGTTGTGTCAATTTCTGGTGTTACAGCACATTGTTTCAGTCATACATGAATATACATGTATTCATTTTCATATTCTGTTTCACCATAAGCTACTACAGTATATCAAATATAGTTCCCTGTGCTATACAGTATAAACTTGTTTATCTATTTTATATATACCAGTTAGTATCTGCAAATCTCGGACTCCCAATTTATCCCTTCCCATCCCCTTCCTCCCTGGTAACCGTAGGTTTGTTTTCTATGTCTGTGAGTCTGTTTCTGTTTTATATATAAGTTCATTTGTCTTTTTTTTTTTAGATTCCACATACGAGTGATATCATAAATGCCCATTGACAGATGACTGGATAAAGAAGTTGTGGTATATTTATACAATGGGATACTACTCAGCCATAAAAAATAATGAAATAATGCCATTTGCAGCAACATGGATGGCCCTGGAGAATGTCATTCTAAGTGAAGTAAGCCAGAGGGAACTTGCTTTTTAAATCTAACATACGACTCTCTGCCTTTTAATGGGAGTGTTAGGCCATATACACATGAAACAGTTTATATGGCTGTGTTTAACTTTAGCATCTTGCTTTTTATTTTCTACTTGACTCACTTATTTTTTTTCCATTTCTCTCTCGTTTTCAACTTTCTTTTGGATGAAGTATTTTTATGATTCCATTTTATCTCCTTCATTGATCTACAAGCTACTCCCCTTTTTGGACTGGTTTCTGTTGCTTAGTTTCTTGCTTTGTGGTTGCATTGGAGATTTTAGTATACCTCTTTAACTTACCACAGTCTATCTTCAACTAATGTTAACCTACTTCACATGCAGTAGGAGAACCTTAGCACCTTATACTTACATATCTCCTCTCCCAGCCTTTGTTCTATTTTGATCATTCATTTTAATTCTACATACATTATAAATTCCACAATTCAGCCTTGTTAATTTTAAACACTCAATTATATTTTAAAGCAATTTTTTAAGATAAAATAAGAACAGGATTTTACATTATTTCATCATTTCCAGTTCTCTTCCTTTCTTTGTTTTTACTGTGATTTGTATCTGGTAACACTTTCTCTTCTATTCAAAGGACTTCCTTTACTATTTCTTTCAGTCTAATTCTTTCAGCTTTTGTATATCTGAAGGCTGTTTTATTTTATCATCCTTTTAAAAGATATTTTTGTAGGACATAGAATTTGAAGCTGCAAGTTTTTGTTTCTTTCAATACTTTAAAGAAGTTGCTCCACTTCTTTCTGACTTCCACTTCTTCTGAGAAAAAGTCTACTCTCACTCTTACCTTTGTGCCTCTCTCTATAATTTATAATCCTTTTTTTTTTTTTTACTGCTTTTAAGATTTTCTCTTTATCACAGATTATAAATAACTTGATTAGGATTTCTGTGGTGCAGTTTTTTCTTTTTTGTATTTAGATCTTATTGAATTTGGTGGACCTCTGTGTTTATCATTACTATCAATTTGGAAATCTAGCCATTATTTTTTAATTTACAAACTTTATTTTTTGGAGAAGTTTTAAGTTCATGACAAAATTCTCCAAAAAGTACCAAGTACTCCCTGTCCCTGTACACACACACCAACTGCCCACTACTGACATCCCCACTGCAGTGGTACATTTGTTACAATCAGTGAATCTACACTGACGCATTATCATCCAAAGTCCATAATAAACATCAGCATTCAGTCTGGGGGGTTTATTTTCTGTGGGTTTTGATGAATATAAAATGACCTGGATCCACCATTGCAGTATCATACAGAATAGTTTAACTTCCCTAAAGATCCTGGGCTCCATTTATTCAACACCCTGTCCCCTCTAACCATGGGCAACCACTCATCTTTTTACTGACTTCATAGTAACGCATTTTTCAGAATGTCATATCGTTGGAATCATCCAGTATGTACCTTTTCAGATTGGCTTCTTTCACTTAGTAATATGCATTTAATTTTCCTCAAAGTTTTTTCATGACTTGATAGCTCATTGGTTTTTAGTGCTGAATAATATTTCATAGTTTGGATATACCACAGTTTATTTATCCATTCACCTATTGAAGGACATCTTGGTTGCTTCCAGTTTTTATCAATTATAAATAAAATTGCTATAAACATCCATGCACAGGTTCTTGTGTGGAAATAAATTTTCAATTCATTTGGGTAAATATTACCGTGCTGCTGGGTTGCACGGTAAAATTACATTTAGTCTTGAAAGAAACCACCAAACTGTCTCTTAAAGTGGCTGTACCATGTTTCATTCCCACCAGCACTGAATTTGGATTTGTTATTCCACATCCTCCACATCCACAGCATTTGGTGTTGCCATTATTTTGGACTTTTGTCATTCTAATAGGTAGGTGGTCTCTCATTGTAGTTTTAATTTGCAATTCCCCACTGACGTAATGTCAAACATTTTTTCATATGCTTCCCTGCCATCTGTAAATCTTCTTTGATGAGGTGTCTGTTCAGATCTTTTGCCATGTTTTAATCAGATTGTTTATTTTCTTACCATTGAGTTTTAAGAATTTAAAACTAATTAATTTAAAATTAATATTTTGGATTAAAGTCCTTAGGTTCATCTTTTACAAATATTTTCTCCTAGTTTGTGGCTTGTCTCCTCATTCTTTGGAACCAGTGTTTTTTTGAGGGTGGGTTTATTTTTTTATTGAGGTATACTTGATGTACAATATTATGTAAGTTGCAGGTATACAACTATATAGTGTATAGTGATTCACAGTTTTAAAAGTTATGTTCCATTTACAGTTATTATAAAATATGAGCCATTATTTTGTAAGCAGGTTCTCTGTACTGACCTCCCTTCTTTTGGGGACTCCATATTATGCATATATTAGAACACTTAAAGTAATCCCAGACATGTATTTTTTTTGTTTTATTTTCTCTATGTTTAAGTTTAGTTACTTTGTATTATTATGTCCTCTTATTCACTAATCTTTTATTCTGCAATGTTTAATCTGCAGTTAATCTGCTATTAATTTCATGTAGCATACTTTTATCACAGACATTGTATTTTTTTCTCTAAAAGTTTGAGCAGGATCTTTTTCATATCTTCTATCTAGTTCCTTGATATGTTCATTCTTTTTTCTACCTTCTTGAACATATGAAAATCTATTTATAGTAACTCTTAATTTCCCCTTCTATTAATTCTACCACCTGTGTCATTTCCGTTTCTTTCTATTGATTAATTTTCTCCTCATTATAGGTCATATTCTTTGGCTTCTTTGCATGACTAATAATTAGATGAGATGCCAGACTTAGCAAATTTTACCTTGAGTGTTGCATATATTTATATTCCTTTAAATATTCTTGAGCTTTGTTCTCAGGTGCAGTTACGTTACTGGGTAACAGTCTAACCCTTTCAAGGCTCTGAGGTGGGAAGCCTCATAAAAAAACAGGCAGGACCCCCAGGCAGGGCCACTACTCTCCTGCCAGCACAATCTGGTTTCCCTGGCCCAGCGGCTTTATCTCACTTTTTCCCTCTGAAATAGCTAACTTTTAGGAAAGTGGAGCTCACTCCTGACTGGTCCATTTCCCTCACTCCTGATTGGTTATTTCTCTCCCCCCTGATTGGTCCATTTCTACAAAGCCTGTTCCTAATTAGTCAACGTTTGTTATACCTTATTTGCATATAATGTTGCAAAGTGTAAACTGACAGCCTATAAAAGCCTGTGTAAACCTACAGATGGGGTCCAGAGCTTGGAGTGTTAACTCCTATGGGCCCACTGGTGTTATAAACCTGAGTTCTCCAACTCTCCGAGTGCTGCTTGGTCTCTCACCCGGATCCAGGTTGCTGTCACAATTGAGCTATAGAACATTTTTTCTGCAAAGCTCTATTACAGGCTTTGTTCAGTGGAACTAGAGCAGTTTTTAGTCTAGGTTCAGCTTGGCCCCGCTACCAAGCACCCTTCTGGGTACTCCATCTAATGTCATGCATTTTAGTCTTCTCTACGCTGTCAGGAAGAACATGAACTCTTCCTGGCTCTGTGCAGGCTATGTGGATTGCTTTGTCTGCCCTTACCAGCTGTTCTTTCCCAACCTCAAACAGTTTCCTCGGATGCATGGACTGAGCAGTATCATTTGAAGACTCAAGGGAAGCCGTGAGCAGATCTTCAGAGCTCTCTCCTTGCATCTCTCTTTTTTTGTGCAGCAATCATCTCTGCAGTATTCTGTCCTGCAAATTGCAGACTCCTTGGCTTAAAGACATTTTGAAGTTTGCCACTCCAACTCAAGGAGACTACTAGACTCCACCTGTCTTCCCTGTCCTGTGCTGTGCCATGGAAATTCACTCCAGGCAGTAAGGTGGGACAATCCTTGGTACTTCTCTTGTTTGTTTCCCCTCTCTCTGGGATCAGCATCCTGGACTGCCCTGCATCCTATCTCCACAATCCATTGTTTGCATTTTGTCTGGATTTGGTCATTTAAGGTGGGTGGGCAAATCTAGCCTCTGTTGCTCCATTAGTTACAGAAGCAGAATTCTCACACTTTTATTTAATGTGAAAAATCCATATTACTTATTTGCCCCTCATAAGACAGGTTGATAGGGAGGTTGAAGGACAAAAGAGAAGCTCCTTGGACTTAGAGGGTTTTGGGATGGTCAGAAGGGCCAGAGTCTACAGCTGCCCCAATACAAAAGATCATGACTTAGTCACTTGGGAGTAACTCTCATCAAAATGCAATTTCCCAATCAGCCTGGAAACCATTCAGTTAATAATAGCTAACTTCTTGGTGCTCTTAGTCTTCCTGTAGGAAATAAAGATATAGGAAGTTCCTGAAACTGGGGTTAGTACCGGCAATGCCTTGGGTGTACAGAGAATGCTATCTTCCAGGCTAGTGCATCTGTCAAGATAGCCTCCTGCACCCTAACTTCTTCTGCGAGTGGCTTTGCATGCCCTGAAAGAAGCTTCAGCATCAATCCTGCTTTTCTAGCTTTAGGAGGCATTAGTCATCCTTTCCTTCTCCCATCAGTGAACAGAAACAGTGAGTCTTGCTTGCCAAGGCCATGTTGCTGTAGTACATCTCATAGCTGGGGGGAAGCAGGACTGGAAGCCTGTCTGCCTCTTTATCTGTCAGCAAACCAAAGGCTGATGTTGTCATGGCACACGTAGATTTATTTATTTCATTACCAACACATCTGCCTATCAAATACTTTTAAACTAATACATGTTAATTGTCCAAAATTCAATGAAATATAAAGATGAATATTAAACAGCATCCTCAGCAACACAGAAAGGTATCATTTTATAAACTTCCTGTCTTATACTGGAATATGTAGGGTTTTATAAATATATGTGTGTGTTTGTGTATCTGTGTGTGTACACACATTTATACACACATATATTATTGAATTTTTTTTCACTTAACCCTGTTTTGTGACTATTTAAATAATTACACACCATTTATTGATGAACCTAACAAAATACATTTAAACATTCCTCAACAGTGAACTATTTCAATTGTCAAAAATTTTTGAGTATCATTGGATTATGCCAAATTAAAATTTAAATGTCAAATTAAATTGGATAAAATCTTCTACACATTTTTTGTTTCACTATTTGAATTCATATCTTTTCACTGCTATGCTTTGAATCAGTCAGTCCACAAGTGTGTTTATGGTTATATGCCCTGCAGAGGTGAGAGAGGTTTGGCGGGTGTGTGTGGGGGTGTACATGCACACACCACGTGTGACACAATGGCCAGTTCACTGGTAAATGAATCAAAGGGCACCCCAAGCGCTTTAGGGAGCCATCTCTCCTCAGCTGCTGTAAGTTGTAGTTATAAAAGGCCTCACTCACCAAAATATCTCCTCTTGATTTGTCTGTCATAAATTTCTAATTTTCCTGTCACTCCTTAAAGACCTTCTAAAGGTGCTGTGCATTTTAACTAGCCTAAAATTGACTTTCACTTGAGAAGAGTAACATTATCAGAGCCTTGTCTATCAAATTATTCCATTAGCACCCATCATCATTTAAAAAATGCACAGTCCTAAGGCAATGGGACTTTAGGTAGACAAGCTTTCATTGCCTGTAGAAAGGCTGAAACATGGTGATAATGACGAAGCGTTAGATGCAGCTCTATGGTGGGGTGGTGGTGGGTTTCAGCTTGAGCATCAGTGAGAAGCTTCAAGGACAAATACCAAAGTAGCCACATCGTGTCCACAGTCATGTCAAAGGGCTGTCCAAAGGCCATGTGCCAAATGTGTCTACAGCCGTATAGACATTAAAGAGACACTGAAAGTGATCTGGCTGGGAGAGGAGTTGGAATAGATAGGACCAAGGATCTCACCTTTTTCTTTTCTGTGGCTTCCTACAGTGCATACATCCTGGCACTAAAAATTAAACTGTTGAGACTTTTCTCAGCAGTCATAGAGCCAAGCAGTGTCAGACATACCAGAAAACACTTGACTAGGTGTGAAGGGAAAATCTTCATCTTAAACTCAGAGAGGGAAGATACAGTCATTGCTTGTGTGTTACAACATGAGCTCTATTGTTACATAAGCAAAGAACAGTAACAATTGGTAATACAATCTCAGAGCAACTTACTCTCATAAATGATTATCAGATATTTTTATAATCCTGAATGCACACTGAAATGGCCCAACACATGAATAGTTTCTTTTACATGTAGAGAAGAAAAAAATGAAGAAGAGATCAAACACTGATACAATCACAGTCACAAAACCTCTTCATCCCATCAGTAATTTATCACAGCAGCCCATCACAGAAAGAGCACCCTCTTTATCACCAAGGATTCTTCTCTTTCCTCCTAAGTTCTTCTACCAAACTATTCAACAGTTCTTGGTTGGCTGTTAAACTGCCAATTGCACACACAAAACTACCAGACTGGTGAATTACATTTAATTCTGAACAGAGAGAGCAAATCACCTAGCTATTGTGACATGTTACAGGTATGACTATGTTATGTTAACTCTACTATTCCATTTCTCATTAGGGATTAAAGATTGACAAAAGCCAGAAGGAAAATAGAAATGGGGATGAAACAGAATGATCCTTCCGCCTGCCATCTCAAGACTTATTAACTCTATGAGTAAAAACAAGGTTTAAACTCTTGGCTAGAATTAATTTTGTTGAATTAATTAATACTTGTAGCATAGAGGGTAAGCAAACACGTTATGGAATCAGAATGGTGAAATTCACTGGTTTCACCCCTCACTAGCTGTGCAAACTTACCAGTCACTTAACATCTCTGTGCCTCAGTTTTCTGATCAGTAAAATGGGATGATGGTAGTATCTCCCTCACAAGATTGCTCTGATATTAAACATACATAAAAGCTAACAGAAATACATCAGACTTATGGAAAGAGCTTTATGAATGTTAGCTACTGCTATTATTATTTTATCATGATTATCGTTGTTGTTGTTATTATTATGTACTTATAAAGTGCTTCAACTGTGAGAATGGGAGCATCATAATACATGGTCTCTATTCCCAAGGAACCTTCAGTCTTATAAGGAATAAACACCCCACTGAGGAAATAGTGAGACGGCAAAGGTGCTATGGGGCCCCCTCTGCTTTAATAGAATGCTCAGAAAAACACACATACAATGCAGGCCTTGAAGAATTAGTAGGATTTCAAAAGTTGTTTTAGGGTCGCCCTTGGACATGTGGTCCACAGATGTATTTTGTTTGGCTTATACATTATTTTTATAACATTTTAATTAGTTGCCAACATGTAGAATTAGATCATCATCCACCCTGCTTCACCCATTTAATTACCTACCGGGTTCCTGACATTATTTGAGTTTGCAACCCCTAATCTCTGGACTTAACTCCCATTCACATTGACACTGGTAACTATAAGCTTTGGTAAACATATAAGCATGATTTATTTTCTTCATATCGTGTCACAAGTTCTGCTCCCTGCATGCTAAGAAGGGTTCATAAAAAGTAGGTTTTTAAAGAATAGTGTTTCTTCTTAGAAACTGACTTCTAACCTCACCAGTTTGGACTGGATTCAAGTCCACTAATTATAAAAAGCATTATGGTATCTTCTGCCATGATGTCTCTGTTGTTCCCTTTTTATTGGACTATTGCATTAGAACTTGATGAACTATCTTTTATAGGTAGAGAAAGAATAAGACATCACAGTGCATTGGGAGAATGCCACACAAATCAATGCAAAAACCGGCAACAAAACAAAAACTTACTAAGAGCTAACTCCTGATTTGACCTTGGTTTAAAGTGGAGAGGGCTGCTGGCAGGCATTTGGCAGAAGCTCAGGGAAGCACCAGAGTTTAAGTCTACAGGCTGTTCTCATCACCCCCACTTACCCTGTTGGTGCAGGAGGGATCTCAGGCCGTAAAGGATGTGACATGGCCAAATGCAGGACACCTGACACTAGACGGACGACATCGGCACTCTGTCCCACACTCACAGCCAGGAGGGGGAGGATGCTGCCTGCAGTGCCATCTCACATGGGGCCACAGAGTGAACCAGCAGGGCCTGTGGGAGGCAGGCTTTGTAGTGGCAAGAGGGTGAGGTGATCTTTGGTTTCCATGAGGATGGGTTTGGCTCGTCTGAGTAACTTCACTGGCTGGCAGGGAAAGGAAGGGCGGTCTACTGGGTCGAGGTCCAGGTGGGGTGCAGCTGGCCCAGCTGACAGGAGACCTAGCTGAGTGGGAGCCTTTCTCACTAGGTGGGGACAGTTATCACGAGAGCAGGGAACTCACAGCTAGGCTTCGGGGGCCTGGGAGGCTCAAAGATGTCAAGGTATTACAGGAAATTTCAGGCCTTCCAATGCACATGAGAACACTTTTTTATTGTTTATCCTGACACTGACAAACAGTATGGAACAGTGTAAGCTTCTAATGAATGGTTTTCATGTATGGACTATATCTCTTTTAAAATTAAGGTGTTGGATATTTAAATACACTTTTTTTTTATAAACTACTACAATGTACAGTTCTTTTCCCATTTATAATACTGTAGTACAAATGTACCCTTTCTGTTATTCTGTATCAAGTCAACTCAGACCGTATCTCTCCTCACCACCTATTTTATTTTGCAATAAATTCCCAAAGGCCATCCTTGATAAATTCAAAGGTACAGGTTCTGTAGCCCAAAACTCAATTCTTTTTATTGTTTTATGGTTCCTTATATTATTTCCTTCAATATCACCTTAGTTTCACTAGCTCAAAATTGCCTTTTACAGGAGTTGATTCACAGTCACACTGTGGCTGTCTGAGAGTTGGCACCCTCCACAGAGAGGTAGTCAGGTGTCCACAATGCCAGCCCAAAGGGAACGTGTAAAGGATACAGCATCAAGATGGGTGGACGATCAAATGGCCTTCTTGACCTTATAAACTACTTCCCGAAGCCCTGGGAACCTGAGGATGCTTCCTGGGTGGATTTGAATGTCGGTCCTTTTTAAGGTGAATCACATAATTGAGATCTCTTAAAAATGACTTAAGAACACATTTTCTGGAAAAGGCACTTCAGAAAAGCAAGGATAATATTGTTCAAAAGAACAAATTTGATTTCAGGAAAATCCTATACGATTGAAAAGTGAATAATTTACGGTTGTGTTTTTATGTTTTCTTAATGTCCCACTTGATGTCAGAATTTCTTCTGTATTGTATTTGCCACCACTTGATTATTTCAAATATACAAATGCATGGTACAGTATATATTTCTGCTAAATGGATTCTTATTCTAGATATAAAAAGTAAGACTGATTTCTCAAGAACTTTTTTTTAATACGTTTTCATGGGATGTTTTTACTGGCCCTTTGAAACTATTACTTGTTTTCACACTTCATACAAAATAAACAGTGACACATACTTGTTGACTTTTTAAGTGGCACAAAGAGTATTAAGCATTACAATATTAATAACAATAACTGCGCCTTCTGATCTACAACAGTTTAGATATCTTATTCATTCATATGTAATCTTTGCCTAAATGTTATCTTTTGGAACACATTTTCTTAGAAGTTCTGATTGTCACAAATAATGAAAACACTGATCCTTTAAGAAAAATTCTCCCTCAGATAACTGTCTCATTTCTCCACAGAAACCACAGTGCATTCACTGCGGGGTCAGTGAAGAAGCCGTTCATTAAATGACTCTCTTAAAGATTCTAAATACACATTTAACACCAAGAAAAGGATTTCTGACTTTCCTAATAGAGCTCTTCAACTGATTGCAAATAAGAGACTAAAGGCAGACAAATAACCTAATGGAGGATTTTTTTCTTTTAACCATGATGTAAGCTTGGCTACACATCCATCATACTTCTTCCTGAGACCCTTTTTTGATCAATTAACGCAACCTCAAAAATGTTTAATTCTCCTGACTTAAAGATTTTTGTGAAGGAAGATGCTATGCTGTGCTCTAATATATCTGAGAAAGATTATTATTGTCAGAATTTCCAGGCTGAATAAAAAGAATGTATCTTCTTGAATCACATAATCTCTGATAGATCTTATAATTAACCTCCTGTGAAAAATCAGTCAATGGATTTTTTATAATTATCTGTTAGGCGTTCTTTAACAGTCTTTTATTTTTTTGACCATTACAAAACAAATAGGTTCTCTAAATGGTACATCAGATTTTCTGAAAACAATCAAGAATCCAGGAACTGTATTCCACTGTCAAACTTAAAACTAGATAGCAAAAGTCTTCTTTATTAGTACTTGTAATTGCATAAATAATTTATCTAAAATCATTCACCTAACACACACTTTTTTTCTACTTTCATATATCCACATAGTGGGGAAGTTACAGATCTTATTTCTTCATGTTTTGTTTCAGGATGCCCAGAACAAACGAGTGGAGTGTATACATTTATAAATGCGTGTGCTTCACTATGTGCCTCCAGTCTGCCTTGGGCCAACAACATTTATAGCAATAAGCTGATAATATACCCTAAATTACAGGCATTGACAAGTGTTACTGATGTTTTCATTCTCTGTAAACATACACAAGCCAACGGGCATTATATCATATTATAATTATGAAATAAATAGGTTCCTATCATTTCTAAATAATAAACGGAGTTTAGCCTTAAGGAGATTAAAATATGCTGTAAAAGTGCAACAATTAAGTTAGTGGTACACTAATGCAAGTGTAGACCATTATATCAAGGGAAGAAATTAAGAAAAAACATAAAATTAAGGAGATATCACAAGTTGATAGAATACTGGAAGATAATTTTAACATAATATTCTGGTAAGATTTTAGGGCTATTGGGGAAAAAAATCCCTTTCTTTTCTCTGGACACTCTTTATGCCAAAGAATACAGGTGGATTAAAGATGTAGTATAAAAAATGTAACAAATTAGAAGAAAATGTGAATCAGTGTCTGAACACAAGGTGGGATAACCTTTCTAAGCACATGTGGAGAGGCAGAAGTCTCAAAGAAAAAGTTAAATAAAAATTCAAAAAGTTGCCACAAATCTAGGAGATAACTCCCTAAATAGTATATTTTAAAATGTAGCCTTCCTTTTCCATTGTAATGGGATCCATTATTTGTATCAACTTTTCTCCTAAAGTTCATTAAATAATACATTCAAAAATATACTTTAAGGTCTTTGAAGAGCTGCCCAGATAGCAAAGAACTGTCAGGCCAAATTCTGGGAGGAAACATAAACCCAAAGGGGTAGGCAGAATTCTAAGAGAACCAAAGCTGCTTTTGCCCTGAAGGCATTTGCATAAATCTGCCAAATTATGCTGAAGTTAGGCAGTAGCATCAAGTTACAAGGGCAGAAACAATGACTGGACTGACTACAGTCAGCCCAAGGTGGTAAGTGTCAGGACATCCACCATGCCTTAATCTGGGAACTGCAAAGGGCTGAACACAGGGTAATACGGTCCTTGTATTTTCCAGGAGGAGGATAAAGGTATAGCTTAACCTTAGGTTTTAATAAGTTAAGAATACATGTTGTAAATTTAGGACAACTGCTAAAATAATAAAAACTGAGTAGATAAGACCTGAACTACTGCAGAATAAAAAATGAGTAAGTAATCCATCTACAAGCAGGAAAACAATGAGAGAAAAAATGTGTGTGTGTGTGTGTATACATATATACATGCACATATGTATACACAATTGAAGACGACAAAATAGCTAGATTAAACTCCTAATGTATCAGTAATTATGGTCAATAAAAATGGCCTAAAAATTCCAGTTAAATAGAAAAGATTAATAAACTAGATAAAAAGTAAGTGTGCCTGTGCCTGTATTAATAATTATAAAAGGTTCAATTCACCAGGAAGATATAACTATTATATATGTGCTTATTCTTTGTGACAGTCTCAAAATATAAAAAGTTAAACTGATAGACCAACAAATAAGTAGAAAAATCCATAATCATAGTAAAGATTTTAACTCATAATTCTCAGTAACTCATACGAAAGAGAGGAGGAGAAAAAAGGATATAATAGGAACAAAAAAAACCAAACATACATGACCTACTGGATATATATACAAACTCGCAGAATAAGCACATGTGAAAAAGTTTTTTAAAAATGATAATTGATAATATTCAGTTAGAAGGCAAATTTAGCAAATTCCAAAGCACTGAAATTACACAAGTAGCTAGAAAATCTCTACATATTTGGAAATTAAGAAAACTATTCATAAGTAAGCCATAAGTAAAAAATATATTAAAGCTGTAAACAGAAAATAATCTGAGCTGAATTTGGAAAAGAAACAAAGAAAGTTTGAAAATTAATGAGTTAACATAAATAAAAGAACAGCAAAATAACTTCAAGGAACATAGAATAAAAGAAATGCTTACTATAATGAAAGAGAATAACAAATATACGACAGAAGGGAAGAGCAAAGAACAAAGTGGTTAATTAGAATAACTATAATATAAATAAACACTGAGGGGTGAGATCAGGAAAAAAGAAGACATAAGTAAACCAATATTAGGAATGAAAAAGGGATGATCACTCCTGATACTATAGATATTCAAATGCTGTGGGGTATTTTAAAACTTTATGATAATAAATTTGGAATTTTAAGTGAAATGGACAATTTTCTTTAAAAAGACAGTTTACCAAAATATGAGACACAGAGAAAAGGAAACAGAGAGAGATATCCTGAATTATCCTGTAACCATTAAAGAAATAGAATCTGTAATCTTTTAAAGTAAACTCTTTACAAATAAATCTTTAGTCTCACATGGCTTCACTGAAAATTCTTCCAAAAGCTAATGAATAAACAATTTTCTGTCCTGCATAATCCATAAGAAAATTTAAAAATGAGGTAATACTCCCAACTCATTTAACAAGACCATCATAACCTTGAAATCAAAATCCAACAAAGAAAAAAATGAGAAAGTAAAAGTATCCACCGTTTTCATTTATGAACATACATGTAAAAAAAATCTTAAAAACAAAAAGTAGCAAGTGAAATTCAACAATACAGAAAAAGCATAATATATCATAACCAAATTAATTATGTGGCAAGAGATAACATATTTAAATGTTAGAAAATTAATTAATAATTATTTGATTAAAGAGAAAATTGTTATCTCAATAGTTGTGATTAAAAGTGGTAAAATTCAAAATTATAATCAATATGCTATTAAAAGAAAAAATAACCCCTTATCAAACTAAAATTAGAGAGTCTGCAACACGCCTGCCATGTGTGCCTGCTGCCACCGCAGCCACTTGCCCAGACGTGGCTGCAGCTGCCACCCAGCACCGCACCAAGTGCCTGGGACGCAGTGGCTTTGCCCCCGCTCAGCTCTAGCTGTTCTCACAGCCAACAGAACAATGTAGTTCGCCTCTCCTCTTGACTACTACCACAAAACCACAACTGACTGCTAAAGAACCACTGGGGGAAAAGACTAGAACCTAGCAAAAAAGATCTTCTTCATCTGGAAACATAAAAAGGGAACCACAGTGGGACGGTAGGAGGGGCGTGCTTGCGATATAATCAGGCCCCATTCCCCCCAGGTGGGCAACCCACAAGCTGAAGAATAATTAAGTCACTGAGGCCCTCCCATAGGAGTGAGAGTTCTAAGCCCCACGTCAGGCTCCCCAGCCTGAGATTCTGGCATTGGGAGGAGACTCCAAGACATTTGGTTCTGAAGGCCAGCGGGGCTTAACTCCAGGAGCCCCACAGGACTGGGGGAAACGGAGATTCCATTCACTTGGGAAGCGCACAAGGAAACTCACGTGCACGAGGTCCAAGAGCAGAGGCAGTGATTTCATAGGAACCTGGGCAAGACCTGCCTGCTGGATTTGGAGGGTCCTGTGGGGAAGTGGGGGACGGCTGTGGTTCACCCAGGGGACATAAAAGCTGGTGGCCAACTTTCCGGGAGTGTTCATATACATGAGCTTTCCTGGAGGATGGTATCTTGATTGGATCATTAGCACCAAGATCTAGCCCCACTCAACAGCCTGTAGAGAAGCCTCAGGCCAAACCACATGCTGGGTGGGAACACAGCCCTACCCATCAGCAGACTTCCTGAGCCACAAAGGCCTCTAGACACAGCCCTACCCACCAGAGGTCCAGGACCAAATTTCACCCAGCAGTGGGCAGGCACCGGCTCCTCCTGCCAGGAAACCTGCATAAACCTCTACTCCAGCCTCATGCACCAGAGGGCAGATACCAGAAATAAGAAAACAACAATCCCAAAGCCTGTGGAAGGAATCCACAAACACAGACCACACTCTACACTGGGACTGGCTAGACGCTGGCCCTTGGGTGACAAGAGAGGAGTGTACTGCTGGGACACATAGGACATCTCCCACAGAGGCCACTTCTCCACGGTTGAGAACCATAACTAACCTACCTAAAAATAGAAAGATAGACAATATGAGGCAGCAGAGGAATATCTCCCAGGCCAAGGCACAAGATAAAATCTCAGAAGAAGAAATAAGTGATGAGGAGATAGGCAATTTAAACAAGAAAGAGTTTAGAGTAACGATGGTGAAGATGTTCAGAGAACTCGAGAGGAGTATAAATGCACACAGCGAAGTTTTTAGTAAAGAGCTGGAAAATATAAAGAATACCCAAACTGAGCTGAAGAATAAAATCACTGAAATGAACAATGCACTAGAAGGAAATAAGAACAGACTAAATGAGGCAGAAGAACAGATCAGTGAGCTAAAAGATAGATTAGTGGAAATCACTACTGCAGAACAGAAAAAAGAAAAAAGGATGAAAAGAATGAGGATGGTTTAAGAGAACTCTGGGACAACATGAAGCACACTAATACTCACATTATAGGGGCCCCAGAAAGAGAAGGGAGTGAGAAAGGACCTGAGAAAATTTTTGAAGAGACAATAACTGAAAACTTCCCTAACTTGGGAAAGGACACTCACCCAAGTCCAGGAAGAGCAGAGAGTTCCCACACAAGATCAACCCAAAGAGGAGCACACCAAGGCACATAATAATCAAACTGACAAAAATTAAAGATAAGGAGAAAATATTAAAATCAGCAAGACATACATAACATACAAGGGAATTCCCATAA
The DNA here is from genome assembly GCF_048773025.1 of Camelus bactrianus. Lineage (NCBI taxonomy): Eukaryota > Metazoa > Chordata > Mammalia > Artiodactyla > Camelidae > Camelus > Camelus bactrianus. The sequence goes on from NC_133541.1 coordinate 83,428,893, forward strand.
AGTTATCAGCTGATTTTTCAGCAGCAACTCTACAGGCCAGAAGGGAGTGGCACGATATATTTAAAGTAATGAAAGGGAAAAACTTAAAACCAAGAATACTCTACCCAACAAGGCTCTTGTTCAGATTTGATGGAAAAATCAAAAGCTTCACAGATAAACTAAAATTAGAGCCAGTTCCTTCATCTGATAAAAGTTAACTGTTTTTAAACTATATATCATACTTAATGATTAAATACTAAAAATATTTCCCTTGAATATACAAGATCTCATGCTCGAGGTCCTACCCAGTTTGTTAATAGAATAAAAGGAAATAAAAAGTATAAGGATTAGATAAGAAGGAACAACGGCCTCATTATTTTTGGATGATGTGATTGTATATGTAGGACTTCCAAAGTATACAAATAAATTTTTTACTTAATAAGAGAGTTTACTGAGACTGCTAGATTCAAAGTAAGTTTACAAAAATAAATTTTATTTCTATATACAAGTAATAAAAAAATAAACGTCAAGAGATACCATTTATAATGGTATAAAATATATTACATCTAGTAATAATACAACAAAACATATATAAAACCTCTGCAAGGAAACTTATAAAAGTTTACTGAAAAACATTAAAGAAGACCTTAATAAATTGTGAGAGGTACCATATTTACAGATTGAAAGACTCACTGAAGATTTCAGTTCTTTCTAAATCAGTTTATAGTTTGAATTTACTCCTAACCAAAGCCCAGTCAATTTTTATTGTTATTGTTGTAGTTGCTATTCTTGAAGAGTTAGTTTTAAAATGTACATAAAAGCATAATGTCTTCTAGATATCCTTGAGAAAAAGAACAAGGTGGGAATTTTTGCAATACCAAATATCAAGATTTATTTTAAAGTCAAAATGTTTAAGACGGTGTGTCATTGACACAAGAATAGACAAATAGAGAAGTAGAACGGATTGAGTCCAGAAACAGACCCACATGTATATGGGCTTAATATATAACAGAGGAAGCCCTGCAGATCAGTGAGAAAGAATAGACTTTGCAATAAAGTTCTGAGTCTTTATCATGGTCTACAGCGTCTTGCACTCAGCTACTCCTCTGAAGTAATTTCCTGTTGTAAACCATGTTCTTCACTCCCCACCCACCGTGCTGTCCTCACAATTGCCCAGATACACCAGACCTATCCCTGCCTCAAAGCCATTGTCCAGCTGGTCCTCTGAGAGGCATGCTTTGCCCCCAGAAATTCCCATGGCTTGTTCATTCACTGTGTTTATGTATTGTTCAAATATCATCTTTTCAGAGTGGTTTTCCTTGACCTGTCTTTCAAAAATAGGCATCTCCATTATATATTATCTCAGTACCCTGCTTGGTTTCCTTTGTCATCTACACTTTAGATGAGACAAAGGACTTCTTGGTTTTTGGTTTTTTTTTTTTTCCCCCTCTGTGTCCCTAATTCCTTGTTCATTCCCTAAGACACAGTATTTCCTCATAAATACATGCTGGATACATGAATAAAATATATGAAAAGGAAACTTTTACTGGTATTCAAAGAAAACACTTCAAGGAAGATACCATTTTTCTTGTTTCAAATAACAGACTTTACAATTTAAATCCTCAACATCATAAAGCAAGGAAAGAGACAGGCCCTCCTGTAAACAGCTGGCATGAAAACTGTCAGACAAATCAAGAGCCTTTACAATAAAAGTCTTACTTAATATTCTGTATCTAGAAATCACACCCAGGAAAATAAGTTTAAAGTGTCCTTGTTACATGAGCAGTGGATTTATCACGGCATTAATGACAAAAGCATAGCCAGAAATAAAAACAGTGTAAACGTCAATAAGCAGAATAATAGCTGAGTACATTTTATACATTCATATGATGCAAAATCTTCAAAATAATGTTTACCAATAATTTAAATAATATAGGAAAAGCATATGACATAATATTAAGTGAGAAGGGTGGGATATAAAATTATTTGCATAGTAGAATATCAAGAAAAGAACTCAGGTATACCGAGGAAAACAGGAAGTAAATATATCAAGATGTTAATAATAATTATATACAATGTGAGTGATTTAATTTTAAAATAATTTTCTGTATTATCTTGGGAAGAAAAAATTTAAGAAAGGCCTTGTTCAGAGCATTTTCTTCAACATGAGATCTCTTGAGGTTCTTCCAGTATTTTTTTATAAATGGGTCACGCACACGTCAGCTGTCTTATTAGTGTCCGATGCTCTCTGTTAGTGGTATTATGCCGGTCATATCTCTTCGTCAGACCATCTAACAGTCTTTAAGCAATTCATTATATCAAAGAATCCCTTTCCTATCCTATTTTGCTTTGATGTACTTCAACTTGGGTATCTTTCCTTCACGTTTTCTTCTCTAAAGCAATTTTGAGTCCAAGGATATGTCTCTGACTGAGTTTTCACTGTCAGGTATGGTCTCATCCCTTCTTCTCTGCCTCCTTTCTACCCACCTCATCAGTTACCTGTCCTGCTGGCCCTGCTGTCAGCTTGTCCGGCATCTCTGAGTGCAGCAGCTTCTGTTTCTGAGAGGCTGCCTTCACTGTTCTTGGAGGAGACTGCATATGTGTTCAGCTTATGCTCTCTGGAGGTGGGGAGACCAGAGCTGGACCAGACTCCAGGGCATCCAGGCAAAGTCCTGCTTCACAGCCGGGCCTTCAGGAGAACCCAACAGAAGACTCAGCATATGCATGTTTGCTCCAACAACTCTAGAGTCCACTTCCATAGACTCAAAGGAGCCTGTGTACTCTGAAAATTCCAGAACCACTTTTACATCACCTTTGGATTTCTACAGAGGAATCCAGAAGCAAAAGCTATGCCCATCGTCCAAGTCGGCATGAGAAAGCAGAGAGACCCTACAGGTTGGACTCGCCAACAACGGGCAATCAAATTTTGGTAAAGAAAGAAATAGCCTATTTGCTATTTCACAACTCAAGGTGGTCACATTTTCCAGTGTGTGACTTTACACCCTTAGATACCTTCTTTTTGCAGAATACCATGATATGCTTTATCCGTGCCACCTGGTATGAGTCACTCTGGAGGACTGGATGAAGCAGTACAGCATAGCAATTTTGTATTTTTAATCTCATCTTCTACATTGCTCTTTTGCTTTGCCCATCAGTTTATTTTCCTGTTGAGCAGCTGAGAGCATAAGCAAACTCCTTAGCAAACTGTGCTAAGGAAGCACAAACTATGTCTGCCCCACTTTTACCAACACGATGCCCTATCACGAATGCTCCGTGGGAGTTCTCTGCTCGCTATTAATATCTACATGGTGCACACAACATCCAACCAACATGGGGTAATTTCTCTATTGTTGCCTATCAGTGCCTTTGCTTTCCCAATAACTAATAACCATGGAATGTACTATAATTAGATATTGTAACCTAGCTTTAACCTAACCCTGCCACATTCTACCGCTAAATGTATCTCAAGATCATCTACCCAGAGGAGAGATTAATGTTTCAACCAGATGAGTTGTGTACCTAAAGACAAGTTTTTGCCAATATAATTGTAACACAACCATACCATAAATATTTTCCGAGCTGAAAATACTTCTATTTTCCTTCCTACCTCAGTACCCTAGTGATCTAAGACAGTGAGCCAGAGAAAGTCAAATATGTCCGGTACAAAAACTATTCATCATATTTTCAAGTTGTCTGGAAAATTTTAATTGTCGATGGTCTTTTTCCTGTCCTAACCAATCCGATTTACTTTAACTCATGTGATATTTTTTCAAAGCACTGATAATCCAGATGTGGTTTCATTGAAAATTGAACATCAGAGTAAACGTCAGGAGTTCATCTCCTGATTCCTTTATCTCTCCCTTCTCAACAGTCTTTCTAAAGAAGTTTCATGCCTATAAATCAAGAATAACTATTAGCACACTTAGTCACTCCAGTCACATTATCAAATAAGTTTATTTCTAAGCTGATTACAACATACTCTAATATAGTCTTTACTGCTTTTCAGTAAGTGGTAACATATAACGCAGTTTTCACACGTTCATGAAAGTTGCACAGTTCAATTTGAGAGCAAGAGTTTAACACTGGGAGAGAAAAGTCTTTTAGAGTAAAGGATAAGGATTTTACGTGCTAAAAATGACCTTTCATTTCACAGTAGGACTAAGACAAAGACTCTGCAGATCACGTTTGAGGAGTGAAGGCAGACCAAAGGACTGAGGGCAGTGACTTCATTCATGCATGGTTTGAAAGACCCAAAGACTAAGACTAAGAGTCCAAATATAAACCTCATGAAGACTCGAGAAAAACAACAGGAGTACAAAGTAGAGAAGCAGGTGGTGACACAATTACCCAAGGCCCTACTTTCAGTTTCCTCAGCAGCCTGCTGGGATGTTGAAGGCCACTGAGGAGTGACACAGGAATCCCCCCACTGGAAGTGGTCCAGGTTTGTAGGAGATGCTACCACAGGGAGGACCAGGATCCAAGAGGAAGAAACAAAGTACTCTGACAGCACTAGAGGCCTTTCCCAAGACCTAGTAGGAGGCCCGAAGGAAATAAGAAAACACCGCTCTGTAGCCCACTCTCCACTCACCTCCCCGCATTTTCTGCAGGAGAGTGACAGCCCTTCAGCCTAAGATTTCTCTGATCGCCTGTCACACTTCCTGTCTAAAAGGTAAAAGTGACATTTCCAACTGCTTTTCCCATTTTTTGAAATCATTACTCTTTTATGGAATTGCACTGTTTCCTTTTGAGGCAAAGTCACTTCTAAACGGAACTAGACAAACCATACTTGACTTAAACATACGTTTTCCAAGCAGTTTTATTCCATTATATAAGAATTTAGCACTGCTCCGCAGTCCTAAGTGACATCAGAATACACTTTGACTATAGAACTGTCAAAATATAATACAGCCTGCAATAAACCCTGATAGGTACATAAAGTAACAAAACCAACTTCCTTTTCAAAGGGGTAGTGCAGTAATATTGTAACATGTTCTTCTGATACAGGATACTAACACCTTACTAAATACATTTGTTTGTAGTTTATATGTCTTGTTCCCAGGCCAGTATATTATTTGGGTTTAGGTAGTTTTTAACATTATCATCAAACTCATAAATAAAAGCAGAAATCTGGCCAGTTATGTAGAATTGTATGCACAGCAGATCACAGTGATTTCTCTGGACTCTACTAAAATATTGCCAAAGACTTGTGGATTCCAGCAAGTAGACTGTGATCAATTTCTCTGTATTGTGGGGGTGAATTTCAAGATGAGGATTTTTCTTTTTTTGTTTTCTACTGTAAATGTATATCTTTTTCTCTTACTCCCTCTTTCTTGACCCAGCTTCTGAAACAGCATAATCAACAATTTATTTTTCCTTGGGTTGCTTTCTGTTCACAAATCTTTCAACTCAGTGTATTTCTTGAGGTGACTGTATGTGCCTTGCTTTGTTCAAGGCACACAACTGCATTCACTTCATACACAAAGTAAACAAACAAAACAAGGGATGGAGTCTGTTTTCTTCTACATGGTGACATTATATGTCGGTTCAATAAAATAAAAGTAATTCTCTTTTTAAAGAATAATTTCTCTCTGTATGTTAGTTTGGAGACAGGCATACAAATAATAAGAAGAAAAAAGAAAATATAGCAATGAAAATGTGAACCTCTAGAACACTGTGAAATGCTGATGGAAGCCTTGTCATTTTTTCCCATATATTTACCCACATATGACAGTCACCGAACTCACAGGGCTACTCTTAGAAGACATCAGTGGGGAAATTACACAGCCTCCATGTAGCTAAAGCGGTACCTGCCAAGATCCAGAAGAATTCATACTCAACTTGCTATCCTCATGCTTGTTCCATTGCAAAGATACTCTTCAGAATGTCTGAGTTGACAGCTATTGCTTAGATAATTTTTTAATCACTTTGATAGTCACAGTTTCTGTCATTAGTAGGGCAGACTGACAAATTATCAATGACATATTTACACTAGCAACGGCATCCCCTGGCAGCCAAGATGCTGGAAAACATACTTGAGTAGCAACATGTATAGAAAGTACGAGCTCACCATCTGGTTGTTTGGGTTGAAAGCTGGAGACAGTCTTCCATTTAAACAAGGCAGGGCTGAGACCGTGACGGGTTCAGTGAAATTCATGAAATGACATTTGCTGTTGCATGTGAGCGTAATCTTTTCCCCACAGAAGGTAGGTTTCTTTCCAACAAGAAGCAAGTGAATCCTGTTTATGTGGCAATTCTCATTCTTCCTGGGGAAGAACAAGCCTAAGCCACCAGGAAAATTACGTGTACTTTCCCAAGCGTCCATTCCCTGAAAGCGATGAATGTCTCTAAAAATGTCAGCCAAGCACACGAACCACATCGTCTTTGCATTTTGATACATGTGTATTCTTTCCTTTATGTCATTTGTCAGCGGTAATAACTTTATTAATATTCAGACAAGTTGTATATCAAGTAAAATGACTTGCACGTACTACTGAATTGCTTCATGTACAGGCCTTTAGCTCTTCTCATATAAAGTCTGATGTATCACATCAGAACAGTATGGAACATGTCGTCCACTTGTGGTGGAAGTACGGGTGGTGGCTATCAGCATAGGCAGTGGTCAGAATTTCTGGATCTGAAACTCAGCTTAGACAGTATCTGTGTGTCCTTGGACAAGTTACTTAATCCCTGTGCCCTAGTTTTATTATCTGTAAAATGATTCTATTAATAGTTTCCCTGGCAGGCTTGTTTTCAGAATTAACTGAGAATACATACATAAAGCATTTGGAACAAGTTTCTGGCATTTTTATAAGTAATGGGATATGTACACGTTAGATATTATTACTATTGTTATTATTATCATTACAAATAAAGAAAGTTTGTCCATATGTCACTTGGCAGTTTTGCACAGAGCTTTTTCACATCGATGACACTGTTCATACGATCCCTTTCCCCTGTTCTCGATTGGGAGCTCCTTGAGGATTAAGGTCCATGTCTTTTTCCCTTCTTAAACTCAACACCGATCACACGTGTTAATCGTGGGCCCTGCCATACCCACCACTTCTTCTAAGGGAAATCGCCCTGTCTACCCGGGTCCCACAAGTTTTGCTCTACAGGCTGTAAAGCCAAATACAGACCTCTCCTAGGAATGCAAATCTTACGATATGCAGAGAGTCAGTGGGGCTGCAGTCACTGAAGGTTTGTATCAAAGGAGGATACAGCCAGAACAGGGCCATGACGGAGCAGAGCAGGAACTTCTATAAAAATGTGAGAAGGAAGAAACACAAGTAGGAAAGAGAAAATCTGGAGGGGAGGGTGAGGCAGTCCCCGAGAAGTGGGAAGAAGTGAGCAGAGAGAGAAGGGGGCAGAGAGAGCAAGAGAATGACAATGTGAGAATGGCTCTCAATAAGCCTCCAGTCCCAGCTCCTCAGCCCTCCTGTCAGCAAGGCCTGACACTGTGGTTTTATTTACGGTTTCCTATGCCAAGAATCCGCAGTTCTAATCCCCTCCAAATAAGCACCTCTGTATATGGGGTTATTTAAGAGGGATCTTGAACAAAGGAAGGCTGACTACATTTTCTCCTTTTCTGTATTTTTGATGCTCTGATATCTGTAGCATCAATGACCCAGGAGGGGCTGCCCTTCCCAGAACTAGCTAATTCCAACAAGTAGTAAAACAACTTGCCTGGGAGCACACCAGCCCCTACAACCCAAGCCCACGGAAACCATTCAAACTACCCCAAAAACTGCACCTGCATACCCTGCTTCACCTCTTTCTTCTGTGGAAACCACAGGAAGGGTTCAGCCCGCTACATCCTCTCTCTCTGCTTCCCCACATGACCTTGCACGGTGTGCTATGCCTGTTTCCAGGGAACTGTGAGTGTAATAAACACTTCTTTCTTCGTGACCATCACTGCTGTGTCTGTGTGTCTTATCATATCTGAATAAAACAAACCCGGCTACCATCAAAAGAGATGGCCAGACTCTCATGTGAGTAAGAGTAACACATACTTTAGAATGGTCAGTGCCTCAAGAGGACCGATTCAAGAGGCCAGGGACACCAGAGTGCGAATAAGGGATTTCAGATTATGAGAAGCAGAAAATTCTTAGAAGCAGCAGCATTTGAGACATATGCTGAATAACAGGCAGAATTTGGGCATGAATGATGGGGCAGGGAGAAAGACCTGCACAGGGCCTGGCCTGAGCAGGTGGAGATGGGGAGACTGTAGGGTAGAAAGGAAGCCTGATGAGCTGAAGAGACCCGAGGAGGCCAGGCCTGAAGGAAGGAGTGGAGACAAATTCACAATTATATTTCCGGGAAATAACAGCCTTCCATCACGGCTGTAATAGTTAGAGTCACTGCTATAAACTGAATTGTGCCCCTCCCACAAACAGATTCAGATGTTGAAGCCCTAACCCCTAATGTGACAGTATTAGAGATGGGCCTTTGGGGGATCATTATGTTTAGATGAGGCCCTCCTGACGGGATTAGTGCCCTAATGAGAAAAGACCCCAGAGTGTTTGCACTCTCTCTTTCTTGCCTCCATGTGAGGACACAGCAAGAAGGCGAGTATCTTCAAAGCAGGAAGATAGTCTTCATCACAGAATCAGATTAGCTATTACCTTGATCTCAGACTTCCCAGCCACCAAAATTATAAGAAATAAATTCCTGCTTTTTAAGCCAGCCAGTCTGAGGTATTTTGTTACTGCAGCCCGAGTTGACTAATACAGTAGGGGAGGGCTCGGGCAAAATGCCAGCTCCCAAAATGAACTTTCAAAAACCTCATTTTGTGGCTGCCTTGTTGTGTACTTGCTGACTTGATGAAAGCTGCTGTCTGGCAGGAGAGGATGTACATACACATCAGGTAATGATGTTGACGCAGCTTCTGAGCCTCCCTGCCTTGATGGCCTTCACACCATTTCCAGGGGTAACTGTTTCCGTCACAGTGTGACAAATGTAATAGGCTTTGGAAGGTGCATTTGCAAAAATTAATAGTACACATGCTGTGTGAAAACATTATGTTCAGATGCATGTTTTCACAAGTTTCTAATAGAATACCTTAAAGAAATCATCCTAAAATGAAGTCATAAAGTTTCACAATGTGTGATTCTACTAATAGTGCATGGGAAATAGATTTATAACTGAAAGGTAAGAGAAGGTAACAAAAAACTGGGGTATAGTCAGTGTTTCTGTTCCATTAATTTTTTAAAATTACTTTAATTCTATGCTTTTCCCAGAGTACAATGGGGAATCAGCTAGCAGGTGTTTATGAAGGATTGAGGGGGGAAAAACACTCAAACAATGTAAGTAATAAACCAGAGGGAAAAAGTGAGCTTCTATTCCTACCAAGTCTCATTCAGAAAACCCAGTGAAACACAATCTACTTCTACAGGCTGAATTCAAGGGGAAATTTAACAAAAACAGGGTAACAATTCAAGGTTGATCTTTCCCTGAATTCACTGACCTAATGGAAATTTATTTGATTATTATAATTTAGATTATTGTAATTTTTAATGATAGCCGCTTGACTTTGATTTGGCTGCTAGCATAATCTTTCAAATGCTGGTGCCTGATTTCTTCATACTCAAAGGGGGAAAGTGGAAAAACCAAATAATTTACTCCTTAGCTGAGCTATGTTTTTAGTGTACATACAGACAATAAAGAACTGAGAGGGTTAGATACCCATTAAACATGGACTGTGAGACGATCATACTCCCAAATACATGCAAACAAATGCACTTTGTTTCATCCCTAAGAGGCTTAACACGTGGGACACACGTGGAAAGGAATGCATCCCCGGGACAAAGAAGACAGGAGCTGAGCACTTGCAGATTCTGTGATCATCAAAGCCAGGATTCTTCTTTATGCTTTCATTCAATGGCAATCAGCTTCCTCAACTAGAATAAAGTATTTTGTAGTTTACTGAGTTACAAGTCTAGATAGCTTCTGCAGTTTCAATTACTCAGGAAATGTTACTATGGGATAGTCTTCAATTTACCATAATCTGTCATTTGTTATCTATGTCAAATGGGTACTCAGATATACTTCAACTGACAAGTGAACTGATCCAAAGGACTCCCCAGAGCTCCCCACTGGAGGTCAGGTGGGCTGGATTAAGCAGTATTTACCAAGCACATCCTGTGTCCCAAGCATAGAGTAAAATGCTAGAGAGACAAAAAAGAACATGACATGGCCCCCTTCCTCAAAGAAATCACAGGACAGTATACAGCCAGCAACACCTTGCCTTAAACATTAACTGCCAAATGTGTGGTTCAGAAAATCAGTACATAGGCAATCCCACATGAAGACCAGGAGATTACATAAAGAAATTTTACTTAATCTTGAGGCAGGTACCAGAGAATCCAAAGACACAACCAAGGAGTTCCCCAGCCTATGAGGGGTGTTGAAGTTTGGGGGTGAGAAAAGTATGCATCCCTGAAGAGGTACATAATAATCCAACAGGAGCAAGAAAAGTGTAGTGTGTTTGAAGCATTCATTCACCTCACAGAGGCTGCTTATAAACTACTAGGATCAGCAGTTGTTTTTCTGGTCATTTGTTTGTTTCTAATCTCTAGAAAGGTCAAGAAAGAGAACTAGGTACAAATACCTGGAGCCAAATGTGAATGTGCCGTCTTTCACATCTAAAGATGAAGCCATAAATAGACAAGATACCTAGAGTTTTTCCCAGTGGTGACAAATGCTCCTGATGCATTTAAATGTTTTATTCTTACCCATGCCTCCTTGTGACCAGCTAAATATTTGAGAAGTAACCACTGGTTAAGAGCACAAGCTTTAGAGTGAGACAGCTCTGATCTTACTTTCTCGAGGGGTTACTTACTAGGTATGGGACCTTGGCTGAGTCACTTGCCCTCCATGAGTCCAGGTGAAGGAAATGTGAAGGGTAAACAGCTCAAAGGGAAATTGTGAGGATTTGATTAGAGACAGCAGGTAAAGCACCTGGTATCTTGTAGGTACCAACAAAACGACCAAAAAAGCCACTGTTCTTGCAAATAAGCCTGACAGTTGGGTCCAGCCATGGAAACACATTGCCAATGAGCCTCCTATGGCCTCCAGGACTGTCCAACAGCCTCATTACCACCAGCTATGCTAACTGGCCCAAAAGCATGGAAAATGGGAAACACTGAAGACAAAATGCTACATGATTTAAGAAACATCAAAAAAGATAGAAGACATGGGAAATTGGCTAGAAGAGGTCAGATCTGTCATGGAGAAAACAGAGCCCCCACTCTAAGGCCATGTGGAGACTGAACTGTAACTGACTTTGCCTAAGATGTTCATTCATAAGCAAATGCCTACATGCCATTTTCCTTCTCCACATTTTAGTCCCTCATCCACTCACAGCCTCACTTCTGTTTTTCAGCATTGCAACACTTCCAATACCCTCCTTCCTCATTAAGGAGGACACATTGAACAGGCCACATGGAGAGATTTACACTGCCACGGTTGTCAGGAAGAATTCCAGCACAGTGATTTAATTCAGTGTCAAATTCAGAACTAGGCCTAGAAATCCTTCATTATCATTTAATAGGAATCTATTTCATTAACTAATTTAAAGTCATGCATAATTCATCACATGAACTGTTCATTTATAGTTTAGCATGTATTTCCCTGGATGTGGTCTCTATATTAGCTTTGTCTCATTATTTTTCTTGCATAAAATAATTGAGATATACAACATTTCCTTATCAATGGAAATAAGGTGGGTCTTTATTCTTTGTCAAATTGGGTCACACATTTCTCTATGCAACATGTTTCCCAATCCATATTTTTAAAACCCTTTCCTATACACTCTCATTTTCTCCTTTTCATAATCATGTTTTTAGCAGCCTGATTGTGTTATTTTATTTATTTATTTTAAAAGCAAGGAATCTGTGACATCAAGAGGCTGAGAAAATTGCTCAAGTAAAATGTCATAGTTTTAATCTAGAATTCAAATCTGCTGGCTTCTAAGTCCTCCAATTTTCTAAGTAAAAATTCAAAATGTGTTTTTTCTATCTTGGTAAATTATCTGTATGAAAATATTAGTGAATAAGCATTAGCTACAGGGTTAATGAATCAGTTGAAGTTCTCTCTATTAACATCGTCATCATCATCAAAAAAATACTGTCTTAAAATGTAGATTTTATATTATTCATGACGAGGCCAACAGATCAAGAAATGATGGCTGTTGAAAAGATAGTTTGTTATTTATAGTTTCCAAAAGGAAGGGGCATGCCACTGCCACACAGAGGCCACACAGGAAAGCATCAGAGACAGTCAGGAGGCAGAAGGAACAAGGGGAAAACGTGGGCAGGAGGCTTTACTGTGGCTTCCATGGGAAGGAATGGGTGAGGCAGGGAAAGCAGGTTAGGATTGGAAGCTTGAAAAATTTCAGTGGACTCTAGGACAAAAGGATTGTCCCTCATTGTCTATATATGGCCCTGCGATGATTAAGGCAGGGGAGTAGTGGCTTTGAATGTAAGAACCCAAGAGAGGAGGTGGTGGGCGTGTGGGTTTTAGATTGCTGAGTTTGCATATATGAAAGGCACCCTTGCAAGTGAGTCATTTACTATATCTAAGAATTGGCTAGCCCTGGGAGGAGCAATCTCTCCAGGAACAGCAAAGCCCCTGATGTTAAAGCATCAGAAACACAGGGTTAATACAAATAACTCATCATTTATAGGTGCCAGACATAGTGCTAAGTTCTCAGCACACATCATCTTCCAAATACTTCCAAAGAACCCTACAAAGTAAATACTATCATCATCATCATCATCAACATCATCATCATCATCTCTATCTCTGTTTTAAAGATGGGGAACCTGAGATTTAGAGACAATAGGAATTTGGCGTGAGTCACATAGCTAGTAAGTTGGGGTATAGGGACTTGACCCCCTCTAGCCTAGCTATAGGACTCATGCTTTTAACCACTGCACTACAGAATCCATTCAGAAACTTCAGGAAGTATCATTGATGACTTTAATTTTTCCCATTAGCTCCCAAATCATATCCAGGTTATCATACACCTAAATCAGTCAATTAGATCAGTTTGTGTTCAGGTAACATAGTTGAGAATCTGCTATGTGATTGGAAGTGGAGACAGGAGTTAAGAATACAGTGAAAAATCTGAGAAAAGTCTCTGGAGTTAGGAACTTTCGCAGTCAAATTTCAAGATAAGTCTTCTGACATTTATTCTTTCATTATCAATTCTATCTCTTTTCAAACTTATCTTGAATTTTGTCTCCAACTCAGCCTGCCTAGAAATGTCACTGAATCCCCAAATCTCAAAGATGAGGTCTGAGCTCACAAGGGCATTGGAAGGATAAGTCAGCTCAAAATATTATGGTGTAGAGCTTCGAAAAACAATGGGTGTTAACATACTTGTTGTTTATAATCTGAGCAAGGCCAAGTAGAGAGTCACCTTCAAAGGGAACATTCAAATTTCTTGGTTGAATTCAGGGATCTACCAGGAGGCAAAAAGCTTCTGAAGATGCCTCTTCTGCCACAATAACCAGTTTAGGCATTTTCCACTGTCACCAAGTCTGGCTGCCAAAGCCTTTGGGTTTCCTGGCTACCACAGTTGTTAACTGTGCCAACGCCACTATGAAAGAAAAATCAATGACTGTATATTACCAGTAAGAGCACCCACCTCTACATCCACCCTTCCGTCCCCCCACCCACCCACATACACACATGGCCATAGCCCTTTGCAGTCATCGGAGACACCTTTTGAAGATAAGGACCTGCTCTAATCGCAAGATCTTATTAGATGCACTGAACTCAGGAAGAGGGTTCCCAGCTGTAAGGAGTAAGTCTTCTCTTCCTCATCCCAATTTAGTTCCCGATTCCCTCTCGATTCACAGGTCTCCAATGTTGTTCTAACATTCATGATAAGTAGAGGGCTTTTCTGGGTAGAGGGACCACATACTTTATTATCTAAACTGAGACAGTTGTGCCGGTGCAAGAAGTCACTATTAATATTTACTTAGGGATAACGAGTAAAACTGAGTTCTATTCCAGATAGACAGAAATGCATGAGGACCTGAGCTGTTGGAAAGAGAGGACGCAGCTCTGCATGACAATCACAGTGGCTGTGGAGATGCCTGTCCTCACATAGCATCCATAAACCCTCACACACCAGAGTCAGCATCTGAAAGCTATTTCATGTTTAGGTTATTCTATGAGGCCTCTCCCAGACACTCTAGGCAAAGTGAGTTTCAAGGTTTACGCAGTCTTCAGTGAGAAATGATGGCAATATTAAAGAATGGTAGACTTCACCATCTAAATGTACCCCAATCCTAAAAGGAATCTACAAAATGTTCTAAGGTAACCAAGAACTCAAGATATCACTGAGAAGATGGAATGCTATAGAGGCATGAAAAGGCACTATCTGTAAGAGCAAAATTAAGAGAAAATCGCTTGCCCTAATGTCACTTGAGTGTTTAGCTCAAATGTGATTGAAGGACAATTTAGGAGGTTCTACTACAACCACTGGCTATAAAAGGGCTTAACATCTGAGAGTAAAAAGGGGACCAAGAGTCAATATCCCTAAGCCAAGGTACAGGGACATTTCTGATTTAATTATATGAGCAATACTACTTCAGAAAATGTTAATTATCTACATGTCCCCACAAAGCAGAAAATCTAGTAGAGAACAATGACAGATACACATACACATGTAAGAAGAACTTGGTTGAGTACCTCAAAAGAGACAACAATAAACAGCTAAGAGATCTCTAGGGAAGAAAATGTCAGGGCTGGTACAAGGTGATCATAACACTGAAGGAGCAAGAAAGTGTCCTGGAGGAGGCAGAATTTGAAACTAGCGCTAAAAGGTGGAAAAGACTTTGACGACTGAAGGGAGATAAGAGGCATTCTGGGCACGGCTGTACGCAAAGGAAGACAGTGAAACAAATACTCCTCTTTGCTGGAGTGCAAGACTGGAAGGGTGGTCCAGGGGACAGGATGTGAGAGGATCATCAAGTTAAGTGGCTTCTAATACAGGCTTTCTTCACAGCAATTGCAGGAGAATGATCCAGTTATAATCTCTGAAAATTTGCCATGATTGTAGTGATTATTCATGAGAATTAGCATGCCTTTGGGAAATAGAATATTGATGGATGTGTTAGTACTCTCAGATCCAAAGATAAAGTCCCCCAAGTCAGTCCCAGCTGTGGGTAACCTAGATAAAAAATGAAACTGTAATTTTCTTTTTTTTCATCTAAAAGCAAAAATAGCAAAAATGAGGTTGCAAACTAGCAAAGGCTCACTTTTCTGCACATTAAAGCCTTACATAATAAGGTATGGCTATTTCTGAATATCATAAAACTTCAAAGACACTTTAAAATGCTTTTGAATTTCATGAAATTGAGAGATGGCCTTTCTTCAGAACAACGTGGTAGAATAATTAGGACATTAACTCCTGATTCCTATAGAATCTGTCTTACAGACTCTTTGCCAGTAATAGTATCTAACACTTAAACAGTGCTTCTTATGTGCCCAGTACTGTTTTAAACACCGCACGTATTTATGGAAACTACCCTTTGTTTCAAATGAAGTGTTAGGCCCAGTCTAAATAATAATAAGACAAAAAATAAGGAGCCCTGAGGATCTGCTGGACTCTGAGGGAACACAGCTGTTAAACCACGGTGGCAGACCTTCCACAGAGGTGGACCCCCGATGGGTGTGCCAGGGACTGCTTGCTTGGCTCCTGCTTTGAGAACTATGGGAATATTGAAAGAATAATGGCAGGCATGTTTATGTGCCCTACACAAAATTGTTTTAAAAATTGTTATTGGTTCCCAACATTTTAAAAATAGGAGATTTCACATTAAAGTGTGGATGTCTGGCTTCTAGAAAATCTGAGGATCTGGCAACCACGGTCCCAGCACCTTACATGACAGCTGTATTACACAGGGCAGGACCCTGGGCGCACCCTTTAGATGGTCTGCACACTCTGCTCTTGAGCTCACCGCTGCCCCCACGCAGGCTTTTTCCTGGCCTATCAGTGTTGGGTGTGAAAATCTTGGCTTAGGTTATAAATTTCAAATGCTGACTACAGACTACCTGGAGGTCTGGCTGGGATATAGTCACTAGATCACAAAGACGTTCATGTGGAATTTTTCAACTCAGCCAGGATAAAGTGGGGGTTCAGAGCATGTGGCCAACCAGCTAGTTTTCTGACGACTTTCCTGACCATTGTCATAGAATCCTTCCATGACAGACTGAGACATGCTCTGGTCCAACACCCTCCTTTTATACATATGGACACTTGAGACGAGTTGGCCGGGGAATCAACACTAGGGCTCCAGTTGTAGGGTTTCTTCATATATTACTGGCTCTCAATACCATCAAACTTCTGACAGGCTATTCAGGGTTGCTCCTGTCCTGAAAAGAGTGTTCTTTTGGTCCATTCTTAAACATTTTAATTTATTGTTATTGGAGTTTATATTTTTATATATGCCTATATATTGTGTGTACGAATTTTATAATTATTATCATATATTAATATCTATCTAAATATATCATTTATGTATTACATATGTATTTATATATTATATATGCATGTATATATATCATATATGTGTATATATATAGTGTATACATACACTTGTGTGTGTGTTTAAGTGGAAAGAAAATAAATGTGGTTTAACCTTAAATTAAGTGAAAGCATTGGGAAGACAAATAAATGGTTCCAATCATTAAATGCACATTACGGAAACTAGCCAACTTTCTGTTTTAAAGAGCAGCCTGGTCCATCCTTCAAGCATGACATCGAGTCGATTTCTTTTCTACTGTAGGTAATAACAGCAGGGACTGGGCATGGCCCCGAACTCAAAGAACACTGAGCAGGCCCATTAAATTTTACAATCCTACTCCTAGAGCAAAAGGAAACCTCCAGAGGTCTTTCTTGGCTTGGCCTCAAATTCTAATTATATCTCATAAAAGGATTTCTTAATCCAAAAATAGCTTCTTTGAAGTTAAAGGGCAAAGAATAAAATGATAAGAACTAAGCCTCCATGTGTGAGTGTCCCAGAGGGTCACAGGCAGGGCTAGGAAGGGAAAATCTCAGGCACGAAGCCCTTCCCTGCACAGCACTGGCCATGTGACCAGCTGTCGTTCACTAGGGCTGCTGGCTTGGAGAACAGAAATTTACTTTCTCACATTTCTGGAAGCTGGAAGACAGATCAAGGTGTTGACGGTGTGGCTTCCCCTGAGGCCTCTCTCCTTGGCTTGCAGATGGCCATCTTCCTGTGTCCTCACACGGCCTTTTCTCTGTGAACACGTTCCCTCTTCTAATAAGGACACCGGTCACATTGGATTAGGGCCACCTCCATGGCTTCATTTAATCCTAATTACTTCTTTAAAGGCCCTCTGTCCAAAAACAGGCACATTCTGATGTACTGAAGGTTAGTATTTCCACACACAAATTTGGGGAGAACACAATTTAGTCCATAGCATCAGCACACGTCAAGAGAGAAGGAAAAATCAGAGGGACCAGAATAGAGGTCTGGATCTAGTCACTGTTTGCCAATATATAGGATCCCTCTCCTGAATCTACAGGATTCTTACTTCGCTGACACATGGGTCAGACTGCTCTAGAATTGCAGCAACAGTGTGCTCTCCTCCTCCAACCACATTCTAATATGTCTGTCCGCCTCCGACACACATCCCTGGGAAAAGGCATGGAGAGCCCAGGCTGGGAGGCACTTGGAGAGCTCTGAGAGTGAACGCCCCTCAAATGCTGCACCCTGGGCCGCTCTCTTGCTTCATCCCAGTCTTGGTCCTCAGGACATCCAGTTATCAGGACAACAGCACCAGAAAGAGCTGCAGCTGAGAAGTTACACGGCTTTCTGAATCAAATTTGAGATCAGTATCATGTTCACATCTGAAGAAAGGGATGTGTGCAACCACCAGAATAATTTCCTATTTTAAGATTAAGATAGCAATCAGAAGAGGAAGTAAAAAAGATAGTGAAAGTGAATTGAAGGACATAAAGTTATTTAGAACATATATTTTATCTAAGATATCTAGAAAATATGTTAAAATCTATCTGTTATTTTAAAGGTAACCAATGGTTAGTTTTTTCAAAGTGTAGAACAATTATGGCCAAAGAGATATTGTAGCCTCCTCTTTTCAATGATTTCATTCTCCACAGTTTCAGCTACCTGTGGTCAACTTCAATCTGAAAGTATTCAATGGAAAAATTCCAGAAATAAACAATTCGTAAGTTTAAAATTTCAAGCTGTTCTGAGTAGCGTGATGAAATCACATGCTGACGGCTCCATCTCCCCAGGACATGAATCATCCCTTTGTGCAGGGGATCCTGCCCATTAGGCACTCTCAGTTATCAAATGGACTGTCGCAGGATCGCAGTTCTTACGTTCAACAACTCTTATTTTACTTAATAATGGCCCTCTTTAAAGCCCAAGAGCAGTGATGCTGGCAATTCAGGTACACCAGGGGAGCTGTAGAATACTTCCCTTAAGGTGAAAGTTCTTGACTTAATAAAAAAAGAAGAAAAAATTGTACACTGAGGTTGCTAAGATCTACAGTAAGAACAGATCTTCAATTCATGAAACTGAAGAAGGAAAAAGAAATGTGTGCTAGTTTAGCTGTCACACCTCAAACTGCAAAAGTTATGGCCACAGCACATGAGAAGTGCTTAGTTAAGATGGAAAAGGCATAAATTTGTACAATAAGATATTATGAGAGAGCAAGACCACATTCACATAACTCTTATTATAGTCTATTGTTATAACTGTTCTATTTTATTATGAGTTATTATTGTTAATCTCTTACAGTGCCTAATTTATAAATTAAGCTTTATCATAGGTATATAGGTACAGAAAAAACATAGTATATATATGGTATTATCCGTGGTTTCAGGCATCCACTGGGGGACTTGGAATGTATCCCCCACCAAGAATAAGGAGGGACAACTGTACCGCTGGCAAATACAGACCTTGACGCATGGCAAGGTGGCAAGGTCATACAGGAACTGGACCACCATCCTCACTCCTAACCCCCACAGAGGACAGAGACGTGGGATATTATCTTGAAATCACTTAGCCTGGTAATCCTTTCACTTTCACTGAGCAGACTTCAGATTTGAACTTGTGTGATTTGAAAGCTGATTTTCTAGGATACTATTGCAAAAACCCTGAGTACCCTGTACTTGGGATTTTTTTTTTTTTTTTTTTTTGTAATCAACGAGACACAATTCAGACCTGCTTTGAGTGGTTCGCTCAAGTGTCGAGCCCCACCGAGAGTCAACAGAGGTGATTGTGTTTTTGTTTGTTTGGTTGTTTACTCCAGGTCTCTGCCAGATGGAAGTTTACAGCACAGAATAACACATAATTGGAAAACTCTTTAGCTTTACAAGGCCACTAACCATAGTTCTCCTCACCAGACAACTGATTGGAGGATATTTCAGCAATGTGATTAAACTCTTCTAAGGCAATCTTTAGTTTAATTATGATATAAAGGCTGACATAATTAGATAACTTAGCCTGAAGAAGAAAAAGCCTGAAAAGTGACTTAGTAACTGTCTTGACTATATAAAGGATTTTTTATTAACACTATTAACTAAATGAAGGAGTATTACAAGGAATCAACTATTCTGTAGATGCAATGATGGGGGAGAAGGCAAAAATGGATTTTAGGGGAGGAATTAAGGTTAGTTTGTAGGAGAATCTTCTGAAATCTTACGACGTTAAATACTAGACTACATTTAGGAAATGTTAACAAGGGCAGTTGTCTTACAGAACCATGATCTCTTAAAGGTCTTTAAAACTTCATGGACCCCTGTCTGAAACAGTACTTTACCTCAAGCCTTTTAAGTTTCTCTCTAGCAAAGCTAATCATTTTGGCCATATAAAAATGTCCTAGAGTGGGAGGGTATAACACAGTGGCAGGGTGCCTGCCTAGCATGCACGAGGTCCTGGGTTCAGCCCCCAGTACCTCCATTATAATAAATAAGTAATAAATAAACCTAATTACCTCCCCCTAAATAAATACATAAATAAATAAATAAATAAATAAATAAATTTTATTGCCTTTCCCAATAAAAATAAAAATAATTTTTTAAAGTTTTAAAAAATTTCCTGGGCTGAAGCTCCACTAGGCCACACCACAGGATGTTATATACAGCTTAGACTCTGTGAATGTTTACTGAATGACAATGAGTGAACAGAATAAGGAGTAGTTCAGCAGCCAAAATTCAGAAGCTTCTTTCACTGAATTCACACTACTGTGGAGCAGAAGTAACCAGATCCAGTTTTTTAGTTAAAAGTATACTAAAAAGCATTTACTTCAGTAATAGACCATGTGTTAATGAATGAGAATAAAAGCACTGCTACCATCAGGGACATTATAAGGTCCTACAAACACATCTGCTTGAACACATCTTCACCAGCACACAAACATTACCGAAGCAACACCTGACTCCACAAAGTGGACCTTCCTGGCAGTGAGAGATCAATACTCCTCAACCTTGAGGCTTCATGCAGCTCTGTCTGTATTTGGTGTCTCACAGATTCAACGAAAGTATTTTGCCTCAGAAAAATGAAGAATTAGGGCCCTTCGGCAAACACAGATAGGAGAATTTAATGACTGCTTCTTCGGGGCTCAACAGCTGGGAAAACCATTGCCTGGCTGATATTGCTACTCCAGATTCAAATTCCCGGACAGCAAATGTCATGTGTCCAGGCCATGCAGGGAAGGACAGATCTTCAATGTGAAACCTGGGTTCTTTGCAAGAAGAAGAGGAATGAATGCTACACAGACAAAAAACGAAAAACAAGAAACAAAAACCCCGGGACCACTTTAATACCCTCTACTTTATAGAGAGAAAATGAGCATCTCAACACATGTAACAAAGTGTGTCCGACTTAGGAAAATTTGTGATATTGACATTAACATTACAGGATGTATGTGGAGCAGTCAGACCTAGAATCACTGGAAATGAGTACTCACTTTCAGTTACCAGATTCATACCGTGACTGATTTCTAACAGCTCCCTAATTTCTTTCCTCTACTTCCTCCACATCTGTTTCCACCAATGGCAGACAGTACGGCAGGACAATGGAAGAATAACTTCAGGATGCTCAGAACACAGAGATAAATTCAAGGACGTGTAGAAAACAGTGGATACTTCTTATCAGTTACTACAACAGACATTTTTTAAACTCCTAAATTAATTTTTCATTACCCCTGTTCTTTCTATTTATAAGTCAAGCTTGTATCTATTTGACTGCATTCTTTAGAGATTTCTAGTCCTGGTTTACTAACTCTGCAATTTCGAATGTAGGTCAAGAGCAAGGTACAAAGTTCTTTAATTAATTATGCTCTTCACAGCTTTAGAATTCTCCTTCCAGTGACAGCTCATAACTTACTGCCTCATTTTATTTTCTTTTTCCCCCCAGCTTTGCCAAGGTGTAACTGACAGTTTAAAATGTTATATATTGAAGGTGTACAACTTGATGATTTAACATACGTATGCACTGTGAAATAATCACCACAATCAAGCTAATTGACATATCCATGACCTCATACATTTACCATCTTCTTTTTGTTGTGGAGGTGCTGAAAATATGTAATATCTACCCGAGTATATTAACAACTTTCAAGTATACGATACAGTGTTGTTACTGTAGTCACAATGTTGTGTAATAGATCTTCAGAATTTATTTATTTTTAATGCAATCTCTATCAAAATCCCAATTTTTTACAGAAATTGAAAAAAAAATCCTAAAATCCATATAAAACCGCAAAAGACTCCAAAGAGCCAAAGAAATCTTGTGTAAGAACAGCAAAACTGGAGGCACAACACTACCTGATTTCAAAATATATTACAAAGATACAGTAATCAAAAGAATATGAAACAAGCATAAAAACAGACATAAATACCAATGGAACAGAATAGAGAACTCAGAAATAAACCCACACACCTACCATCAAATGATCTTTGACAAAGGTGCCAAGAACACACAGTGGAGAAAGGACAGTCTCTTCAATAAATGGTTTTGGGGAACTGGATATCCACATCCTGAAAAATGAGATTGAACTTTTCTTATTTCAAACCATACATAAAAGTCAATCCAAAATGAATTAAAGACATAAACATATGAGCTGAAACTGTAAAACTACTTGTATGAAACACAGGGGAAAAGCTTCTCGATATTGGTTTAGACAACAATTTTTTAATGTGACACTAAAAGCACATGCAACAAAAGCAAAAATAGAAAAGTGGGATTTCATCAAACTAAAAGGCTGCACAGTAAAGAAAACCACCACCAAAGTGAAAAGGCAACCTAAGTGGGATAAAATGGTAAAGAGATAAAATGTTTGCAAACCATATATCTGATATGGGGTTAACTCCAAAATATATAGGGAATTAACATAACTTGAGAGTAAACAAACAAACAAACAACTTCATTTTTTTAAAAGAGGCAAAAGACGTAAATAGACGTTTCTCAAAAGAAGATATACAAATGGCCAATGAGTATATGAAAAGATGCTCAGTATCACTAATTATCAGGGAAATGCAAAACAAAACCACAGTGAGATATCACCTCACATCTGTTAGAATGGCTATCTCCAAAAAGACAGAAGACAAGTGTTTGGGAGGATGTGGAGAAAAGGGAACACTTGTGTGCTGTTGGTGAGGATGCAACTGTTACAGCCACTATGGAAAACAGTATGAAGTTTCCTCAAAAAATTAAAAATAAAACTACCATATGATTCAGCAACCCTGCTTCTGGCTATTTATCCAAGAGTATTGAAATCGTGATCCCAAAGAGATAGTAACACTCCTGTGTTCACTGCAGCATTTTTCACAATACTCAAGATGAAGAAACAAATGTTCATTGACAGATGAATGGATAAAGAAAATGTGAAATAAATAAATGATAGGTAGACAGACACATAGATACATAAATACATACATAGAGACTGATACAGATATATATATATATAAAATAAAATATCTTTCAACTTAAAGAAAGAAACCCTGCCAATGCAACAGCATAGATGAACCTGGAGGACATTATGTTAAGTGAAATAAGCAGAACACAGAAAAATAAATACTGCATGATTGCACTTATATATAGACTTATCTAAAACAGTCAAGCCCATAGAAACAGAGAACAGAACGGGTGGTTGCCAGGGGCTGGGGACAGAGTGAAATGGGGAGGTATCTATCAAAGGGTATAACGTTTCAGTTATGCCGGATGAATAAGTCCTAGGGATCTAATATACAGCACTGTCACTTTGTTTCTACAAGCCAGCCTGAACAATTGTTTGCATTGTTTTATCTCTCCCTAATTTCTCAATAATCACTCCCGAATCCTCTGTGTCAAGCTTAAACATTATTGTAGGAATTATAATATAAAAGTGACAAGGAAATATTAACTCAGAGAACTGAGTGAAAATAGTTACTAGAATTATTAGTTATTACCACAAACCTGTAAAGCCAGTTGAAATCTTGGGGACTTTTTAAAAATGTTTTTGAATGTCTTTTTTCCCTTCCAGTGTTATTGAGATGTAATTGGCATATAGCATCATATAGGTTCAGGTGTAAAGCATAATGATTTGACTTACATATAGCATGAAATGACTGTCACAGTAAGTTTAGTAAACATTCATCATCCTATATAGAAAGATACAAAATAAAATAGAATATGTTTTCTTTGTGGTAAGAACTCTCAGGATTTACTCTCCTAATAACTTTCAGATATAAATATATAAATATATATATATATATATATATATATATATATAAAAACATACAGCAGTGTTAATTATATTTATCATCTTGTACATTACATCCACAGTATTTATTTACTTACAACTGGAAGTTTGTTCCTTTTGACCACCTTCATCCAGTTCTCCCTTCCCCTACTCGCACCTCTGGGAAGCATATATCTGGTCTCTTTTGCTATGAGTTTGTTTAGTTTTGAAGCGTAATTGACCTACAACACCATGTGAGTTCCTGGTACATAACACAGTGATTCAGTATTTCTACACATTTCAAAATAATGACCATGGTAAGTCTAGCTACTATCTTTTACCATACGAAGGTATTACATAATTATTGACTAGATACCCCACACTGTACATTTCATACCCCTGACTCACTTATTTTGTAAACTGAAGTTTATATCTCTTAAACTCTCTTACCTATTCCTCTCCTCCCCACTTTCTCCCCTCTGGCAACCACCTGTTTGTTCTCTGTATCTATGATTCTGTTTCTGTTTTTGTTCTATTTGTTTAGTTTTGTAGGTCCCACATATAAGTGAAATCATACAGTACTTGTCTTTCTCTGATTTATTTCACTTATCACAATATCCTCCAGGTCCATTCATGCTGTGCAAATTACAAGATTTCATTCCTTTTAAGGCTTTATAATATTTTATTGTCTGTGTGTGTATGTGAATCTTATCTTCTGTGTACATTTACCTATGGGCACTTAGGCGTAATTTGGCTATTGTAAATAATGCTATAATGAACGTAGGGGTGTATATATCTTTTTGAATTCGTGTTTTCATTTTCTTTAGGTAGCTATCCAGAAGTGGAAATGCTGGATTATATGGTAGTTCTATGTTCAGTTTTTCAGTTTTTTTGAGGAATCTCCATTCTGCTGTCCATAAAGACTGCACCAATTTACATTCCCACCACCAGGGCACGCGATGTACATCTAAGTCCACATCTTTACCAACACTTGTTACTTCTGTTCTTTTTGATAATAGCCATTCAGACAGGTGTGAACTGACATCTCACTGTGGTTTTGATTTGCATTTCCCTGATGATTAGTGATGTTGAGCATCTTTTTCTTGTGCCTACTGGTCATTTGGGTGTCTTTTTTGGCAAAATGTCTATTCAGGTCTTCTTCCCATTTTTTCATCAGATTTTTGTTTTGATGTTTAGCTATTTGAGTACTTTGTATATTTCAGATATTAACCCCTTTTCAGGTATATTGTTTGCAAATATCCTCTCCCACTCAGTAAATGGCCTTTTCATTTTGTTGATAGTTTCCTTTGCTATGCAAAAGCTTTTTAGTTTGATATGGTCCCATCTGTTTATTTTTGTTTTTGTTTCCCTACCTTTACTGCATATTTGCTTTTACCAATTTCTTTTTCCTAGTTGTGACTTTTTCTATTTCCAATTATATACAAATTACTGAGGTAGCAAAGCTAAATCATAATACTTAAAGGCTAAAATCAAATTAAAGGACAATGTTATCATATCTCATTTAAACTTCTCTGGGGCTATTTGAAATTTTATTTTCACCAAATACTGTAAATATACTTTTATTTCCCCAGATATTTATTGAGGACCTATTGTGCTATGCTAAGCACTGGGTATAAAGAAAGAAAGAAATTCTTCCTAACTTCCACTAGAATGTATAGAAATCAAGCAAAAAAAAAAAAAAATGAACTAGACCATTATACATAATGATAAACAGAGATAATTGTTTTGAATGAAAAATAAATAGGATATTGAGTCCCTACTACCATTCTCGGTCTTCATGAGTTACTAAAAGAACTCACAGGACTCAGAAAAGCAGTTATATTCATAGTTACAGTTTATTACAGAGAAAGAACACAGATTAAAATCAGCAAAGGGAATAGGCAGATGAGGTACAATCTAAGAGGAACCAGGTGGAAGCTTCCAGGAGTTCCTTCCCAGTGGAGTTGAATGGGGAACGTGCTTAATTCTGCCAGCAATGGTGTGGGACAACACATCTGAAGCACTGCCAACCAGGGAAGCTCCCTGAGCTTTGATGTCTCAGGTTTTAACTGAGAGCTAGTCACATAGATATGTAACTCCTGCATGACTGACCTCAGCCACTCAGATTTCAGCCCCCTTGGCAAAAGCAGTCATTCATCATCAATCATATCATTAGGATAAAATATCTAATCAAAATGGCACTGTGTATGTCTAAGGCCTCAAGCATACAAAAATCTCCTATCATATTCCAAAAGGCTCAGTATTTATCTTCTAAGAAAGAGTCCTACAACAGCCTTTCTTTGGAATGTGCAGAGTTTTTGCACACTGGCTTGCTGAATTTACCCTTCACAGCACACTATGAAAGACAATAACAGGGTATATCTAGTTTAAACAAGTCTTCCAGGAATCCCCTCAGTGAGGAAGCAGCATTCAACCTGAGACTTGAAGGATAAGTAGGCAAAAAGTAATGAAAGAAATGTTTCAACCAGAGAGAGCAAAAAGTGTGAGGGTTCTCAGATGGGAAAGAGACTTGCCCCTTCAGAGAACGAAATGGAGGCTAGAGTATTTGAAAGAAGGCAATGAATCAAAGGGGAGAATGGCTCAAGTTAGACACAGAACAGCAGACAGGGACCAGATTGCACAGAGCCCAGGAAGTTGTGGTAAGGATATTCTAATTTATGTTTATCTCAAATACAATAGAGAATCATTGGGGCACTTTAAGCTTTTTTATTGTTTAAAAAGAAAACTATCCTGGCTGCTTCATGACAAGTGAATTGGAAGGAATTAAGAGCAAGATGGAGGGACCATTTACAAGGCTACTGAAATAGTCTTAGTAAAAGTGAATGTAGCTTCAATCAGGGGTACAATGAAGATGAAGAGAATGGATAGATACAAAATGTAGATTGGGGCTGGGAGAGTCCGGGATCACTCCCATGTTTCTGGCTTGGGCAACTGGGTCAATAGGAGTTTTATTTATTCTAGCAAGGAAGCCTGGAGGAGAATCAGATTTATAGGGGAAATATCAACAATTAAATAAGCACTAAATAATTTTATGACACATTCCCCACAAAAATAGCAAAAGGACAACAAGGAAAGATAGCAATTTCACCCAAGACAATCACTGCTTCATTAACTGCTTATTAAACAGTGTAATTTTTTCCCCTTTATGTTCCCCACTCAGCAATCTTGGTAGAAGGGAGTCACTAACCACTTTCTTTAACTATGTTAATAGGAAAAACTAGCATCCAAGCCCTGGTTATGCTTTCTTTCTCCCTCCACTGAGAAAAATTGACTATTTGAAAAAAAAAAAAAAAAGGAAAGCAAAAAACTCATTTCCTTTAAGAATTCAAAATAAATTGACTGTAAGTCTAAGATTCTTGGTGTGTAGACTTCTAGGTTGTGGTCCACCACCTGTATAAACATACAAGAACAAACTAGAGGGTCAAGCCAATTAAGTGTGTAATAAATTGCTTGAAGAAAGCTGTCACGAAGACCTGTAGGTTTAAAACCAGCATCAGAGCAATAAACCATAAAGGAACAATAGCAGATAACAGATAAGGGGTCTCAATGAGGTTTCCAGTCTTCCATTATTTTATCATTTCTAATACCTTTATTTTTATCCTTTTTTGACTGATTTTTTAACTTTCATGAATTCCTGGGGTAACTAAAATACAATAAGATATATTTTCCTTCAATTCTAACAAAGATGAGAATAGCCTGGATAAGGCTAGCAAATTTAAGCATAACTTTAAAAAAGAGAAGTCTCCAACAGTTAATTTGTGTCCTGCTATTAAAGTTGTCAATACATAGCCAGTGCCTGAGAAATGCAGGTACTCTTTTGACCACCTTAGCAGTAAAGTTTATTTCTAAGTAAGCAATTTTAAGATGAAGTGTTATATATGATGCTGTCATGCACTCAACTTGTAGTTAAGCTGCCTCTCACCTGTATTGTACTACTTTATCAATGCAGCTAATCCTTACACCTTATCATCTAGAACTCATCATCATTAATATTCCCCAATGTACTGTCCCTTAAGTCTATGACTTAGAAATAGCATTTAGCCTATTGCTTTATTGCTACAGACCCTTCCTAGTTGTAGAATGTAACGAGATTCTATGTCTTATACTGCTTTTTCCAAACTAAAATTAAAATGAAAATTGCATAATTTAATAAATCAATAAGTATGGAACATTTTCAAGTCGTATGGAAAGTTGTATCAGTGAATAATCTCAAGGGAAGCCAACGACAGAACTTCAAGCAATAAAGCACGCTGGAGTCATAGAAAGTAACTTCGTTTTGCTATTAAAATCGGTTGCTCCACTTGTTTAAATAGAAGAGGCTTTAATGCCTTGTTTACTCACGGCTGACATCACTTGAATGCTTCTCTTCAGGCACAAGAGATGTTATTCCATCCCAAAGCTCTTTTACCAAAGGGCAAGTCTGTTCCAATAACTTTTTAGATGGCCGATACACAGCTTTTCCCTGAGAACTCTGGGTCATTTGTGTGATATGCACTGATTTGTGTCGACATGTAAATGGGGGCCAGCCACTTAGAAAAGTATACCTTTGTGAATTTTAAAGAATAATTGAAATAAACAATGGATTGGTTAGCTGTTGAACTACTCTGGCAGGTGCAAATATTGATTTTCAAAAAGGAGTTTAAAAATAAACAGGCAAGGGAAGAAGGGCCTGCCTCTGGACTCTGAGGCTGCACACCAGTGACCCAGAGTCACAGCTGCTTCTCTGGCATCACAGATGGCTTAACTCTGTGTTCCCAGCAAGTTCAGGGTTAGGTTATGCTGCAGAAGCCAGGACATTCATACGCTTATCAGGGATGATGGAAGAAATTTGGAAAAGAAGATGAGCAGTTAGTAATTAACATTCTGGACCAGCAGGCATTTCAAAGCCTTCTTTGTTCTTAATTTTTCAATCAAATTGTCTTCAAGCTGTTAATAAAGCAATATTCAAACATGTGAATTGAAGTTGAGATGAAAGTGTGTTTTGTACTGTATGTGAGTGACTATATTTAAAAATTCAACCTATTACAAATCTCAGTAAATTTGAGGCTGTCAAGAGTCTGACTTTTCAATAATGAAGTGTTATAGTAACTCAATTATTATTTTGGTAACTAGCATGATGCTATATACACTAAACAAACAACTAAAATTAATCAGCAGTGTCAAAAGTTCAAAAATACCTGAATATTAAAACTCATATAATAAAAACTCCAAAAATGATTAAATTCCTTGGAAATTGTGTAGCTAACAAAAATGAAATAACTCATGTTTTTTATTCTGTTCAAATTGTCCTGTAGTGAAGTCACTAAAAATATTGACTAAACACGTTTCCTAACACATATTCAAAAGTGTTTATTTGCATTAATGCATCATTCATCAACTTGACCTTTTAAAGCTTTCACCAACTACTCAATTCAACATAGTTACTTAAACTGAAAATCAGTGGTCTTTGTCTGAGCACTCAAACTAGAATCTAGAGCTAATCCAGGATCCTTTTGAACATTATCTCACATACATCCCAGCAATATTCTCCTAGGGCAGTCTACCTAAGCAATAGAAATAAAAGCAAAAATAAACAAATGGGACCTAATTAAACTTACAAGCTTTTGCACAGCAAAGGAAACCATAAGCAAAACAAAATGACAACCTACAGAATGGGAGAAAATATTTGCAAAAGATGAGACTGACAAGGGCTTAATTTTCAGAATATATAAATATCTTATATGACTTAATAAGAAAAAAACAAACAACCCAATCCAAAAATTGGCAGAAGACCTAAAAATGCAATTCTCCAATGAAGACATACGAAATGACTAATAGGCACATGAGAAAATGCTCAATATCACTAAATAACAGAGAAATGCAAATCAGTACTACAATGAGGTATCACCTCACACCAGTCAGAATGGCCATCATTGAAAAGTCCACAAATGATAAATGCTGAAGAGGGTGTGGAGAAAAGGGAACCTTCCTACACCGTTGGTGGGAATGCAGTTTGGTGCAGTCATTGTGGAAAACTGTGGGGATTTCTCAAAAGACTGAAAATAGACTTACCAAATGACCCAGTAATCCCACTCCTAGGTATATATCCAGAGGGAACCCTAATTCAATAAGACACTTGCACCCCAATGTTCATAGCAGCACTATCTACCATAGCCAAGACATGGAAATAACATAAATGTCCACCGACAGATGACTGGATAAAGAAGATGTGGTCTATTTATGCAATGGAATACTACTCAGCCATAAAATATGATTAAAATGCCATTTGCAGTAACATGGATGGCCCTGGAGAATGTCATTCTAAATGAAGTAAGCCAAAAAGAGAAATACCATATGATATCTCTCATATGTGGAATCTAAAAAAATATATATATATATAAAACAGAAACAGACTCACAGACATAGAATACAGATTTGTGGTTGCCAGCGGGGAGTTGGGTGGGAAAGGATAAACTGCGAGTTTGAGATTTGCAGATACTGACTGGTACATACAAAACAGATAAACAAGTTTACACTTTATAGCACAGGGAAACATATTCAATATCTTGTAGTAGCTTATGGTGAAAAAGAATATGAAAATGAATATATGTATAATCATGTATGACTGAAGAATTGTGCCGTAACACCAGAAACTGACACAACATTGTAAACTGACTATACTGCAAATAAAAAAAAAAATTTTTATTAAAATAGATGTCTAAATTTTGTCTCCCTCTTAATCTTGTCAGGTACATTTCTAGACTTCTAGAAATCTCTTTTTTGGCTCTAATTTCTTCTGTTAAATACTTCTTGGGATTTTCTTTCCTATGATTTATATTATATTCTCAATTAAACTTTATGTGTTTAGTTTATCTGTCGTGTATATAATCCCACAGACGGCACAAGGTTTCCCGGTCCTTAGGCAGTGTGAATGTTTTAAATAAGCCAAATGGTAACTTCAAAGGAAAAAAAATCAAAAGAGCTGTTGTGATGGAAGTCAGCAAGAAAACGTCTGCAATTTTAGGCCATGCAAGAAGGAAAGGAAAACGATGGTTCAAAAGGTTAGGAATTGAGGATCTACCAGTAACCGATAATCACATTTTATTAATGTTTCCTGTATAGTCCATTGCTTCTTTATGTGATCAATGTATTCTCATGATTTTACAAAGATGTCTGTGTGCCCATTGTTTGTCATAACCAAATCTGTCCTTCTCCAATGATAAACCCCATTAGGTCAGGAATATGTCTCTTTCATTATCTATAAACAACTCCCAGAACAGTCCAATGCCAAAAGCAGGCTGGCCGCTTGTTGATGGCAATGATTCTTTTGTTACACATCTTGCTTCTTCAGAAAATTCTTTCACTTCAAATATAGTCCTACAATCTTTGCAAAATTGCATTCAGATCCTGCAGGGATCTCATTCTAACTCCTCTCTAAGGTCCCCTGATTTGGGTTTCAAAGAAACACACTGGAGACCAAAAGACAAAGAGCCTGTTTGAATCAACTTGAAGGGCGCTTTGCATGTGTTGAGCTCACATATGGTTACTGAACGGAGGGAGAAACGTACCCTGCTTGTTTCTGAAGTGTTTGGGTAATTTTGTTTGTACTGCCATATGGTACCACACCCCCTGCCCATATTTCAAATCTTTTTTTTTTTCTTTAGGCCAGACATAGTTATAAAAAGAAGAGAAGAAATTAGAGTTTGGAGGTTTAATTATCATCATATGTTGAGGACCCAAGACATCCATACCCCTCTTTGCCATATTTTATCACATGGCCTCACTTGGGGCACCTCTTTTTATTGCTGCATCACATCATTGCTGGTGATGCTCATACTGAGAATACTACCTCCTCCAGACAGGAAGTGTGTAATCTTGGGGCGATTCCCAGATGTGGGGATTCAAACTGGCAGCTAAACACATGCTATGATTCATTTAAAATAGCATCTTACATTTAAAAAGCAGGAAGAGACCTGTGCAATACTAGAGATGTAACTTTTAAGCTTTTAAGGTATTGCCTGGTAATTTTGATAATGGAACTTAATGGGGTGAAAATCAAAGCCTTGAGAATTTAATGAAATGTATCTGTTTAGGACTCAAAGTGATACAAACATTTTAAACCGCACATAAAAACATTATCTTCCAAACACTAGGACAGTCACACTATTAAACGAATAAATACAACCTTCAAAATGTTGTTTTCTTCCTCATTAAATGTCAATTGCTTCAAGAAAAAAAGAAGAATGTGCGGAGTTAAAAGACTATCCTGTCCCCGATGGGAAAGTTTTTCGGGCATAAAATTCTTAATCTCCACCATCAGCCATCCCCAAATAAAGAAAAACTTCTGGTCTAAGTAATGGTTTTCAAAACAAGCCAGACCCTCTACCCCAGCTAGCTGGAAACAGACAGGTGTCCCTTTGGCTATCTCCTTGCTTTCAAGAGCCCCTCCAGAGGCTAGACAGCTTCTGTCTTCCCTCACCCCTTGCCAAGGGGTTTAAGCTGACCCGTGAGGGAACCAGAACCCGAGACCAGGCAACTTCAGCACTTCAAAAACTGACTGAAGGCCAAGCTCATGCTACCACAAAAGCAACACTTGGAAGTAACAAATTCTTCCCTTTGAGAGTTTTTCTGCCAAACCTGGGCTTTTCCAATGTTAGATTGGCTAGAGTGTCTCAAGCTAGGAATCTTGGACAACTTGTGTGTATAGAAGCAAAGTTGTCAACTTCTATTTACCTTTTAGTATCTCTGCGAGGAAGATATAGGCTGGCAATTTTCAATCTGGAGAGCAGTGAATGATAATGACACAATTAATATTAATAGAGCCATTATATCTCCATAAATCATTTGCATATTTAAATGAACTCTCCTTCTCTTCCCTTCTCTGGGCTATTTTTGCTTTGATATTATTATAACCTTTAGATCTCTATTTTAACTTCTGAAAGCAATTTACCTCATCAGTTTAATATCAAAGACAAAACTGGAAAACTTCATTTAAATATAATTTTCATCTTTTCTTTCTTTCAACATTTCCAACTTTTCCTTTTAACAAGCACAAAACTGCTGCATCACTCAGCTTTTGAGCAATTGCTCACATACTACCCCATCTACATATACCCCAGACTACATAGGACTCTCAGGAAATTTAGAGGTTTCTTTATAAGAAATAAGGCAGAATAAGAAAGTCAGATGATGGACCAGAAGACAAG
Organism: Camelus bactrianus; assembly: GCF_048773025.1. Classification (NCBI taxonomy): domain Eukaryota; kingdom Metazoa; phylum Chordata; class Mammalia; order Artiodactyla; family Camelidae; genus Camelus; species Camelus bactrianus. The sequence goes on from NC_133541.1 coordinate 83,461,808, forward strand.
AAGGACAATGTCAGCTCAAGACAACGTATTTCACACACTTCACTTGGAATCCACTAAGCAAAGAGAGGTTGCATGTATTTGTCAGATGCAATACTAGAGAGCATTTCAGAATGAAACTACAGTGAAGGAAAAGGATGCATGCTCATTACTGAAACAAAGCTCTGAATCTGGGCTGAATCCAGACTACATGATGATTCCTTCCATGGGTTGAAACACTTGCATACCATTTATGATTCCTAAGGAGAGACACAGTCTAAAAACAGAGGACAATTTGATCTATAAAATTTGGGAGGTCACTGAATAGTACAGTTGACCATTAACTTTAAAGTGAGGAACAAAAGGAAAAAAATAAGTTCATAATATATATGTGACTCTTTAGATTTCCCACTTATTTGCATTAAAGGTCATTCTTCTTTCATGTCTAATTTAAAGGAATGCCATTTTCACTAAAGAATTCGGAACACTTGTAACATAGGAAGAAATTGCCCCAACCTTAAGTAAACTCTCTTTTGAAACGTAAGTAAGAATTTTGCGATTTGAATGGATTGTTTAAATGATTCAGTTTAGAATTATTTCAGACTTCTTTTGAGATTTTTAATATGTGCTATTACCAGAGAACACAACAACGAATTCTCTGATCAAGAAGGGAAGAGAATCAAAGAACAAATTGCCAGAACTTTCTTGTCTAAGATTTGCAATTGGCTCTAAATATCTGAATAGCCTTTTAGACTCTTTCAGATAATCACATAGTTGCCTTTGTGCTAAATAACTGCGTTTGTAAGACAGGGTACAGGATTTGAAATTGCAATCTGATGTCATAGAGTCAAGGGACTAAACTACAAAGAATTTGAGCTTTTAAAATAAACAAGATCCAGGTTTGAATTTAGGCTTCACTGCTTATTATCTGTTTGACTTTGTAGAGGCTACTTCACATTTTGAGGTTCAGATTCTTACTTTACAAACAGTCATAACTTGAGGTTCTCCTGAGGTAATGTACAAACATAAAATACCTTAAGCAATGACCAGCGCATAATAGATAACTGATTGATAAATTTCGTTTAGGCCCTCATGGGTGACCAGTTCAAAGAGAAATAGTCTTTACCCTCATTTCTTGGGCATTTTACCACAACTACATAAATTCTTGACCTAGTGTTAATATTGTTCTCTGTAACAGGATCTGGGACTAAATAAGATAATATATCTAAACAGCTCTGAGATCTCTCTTCATGCACTCTTCAGTATGAGCTCAATAAAGTAGTCATCTAAGGGCCTAAAAATGATAGAAAGAACTTTCCTGAATAGACATTTGAGACCACAGAAATAAGACTAACACAACTTACATTCTGCTAAGCACTTCATTAAATTAAACGCTTTAAATCCTCTCAGCAACCCTAAAAGCTAAGTATTATTATCCCCATTTTTCAGATGAGGAAATGAAAATACAGATCAAATGAGTGATGTGCTCTAGACAGGGGTTCTCTTACTGCAGTATCACCACTGTACACACTCCTATCTGATAGGAATTGAAGTATCAAGGGGGATGCTTGCTTCTAAGTAAACCCCAAGTTTGTCAAACTCCAGAGCCTAATAAAATTAATTTCACCAGAAAAAGACAAAACAAAACAAAAAATCCTCTGTTTCCATGGGAAGAAACTCCTCAACACCCCAACATGTTAAAAAATTACATAATTTCAATTCAAACAACTTCATTTCTGATGATAGGGGAGGTAAGGGAGGATTCTATATCTGTGTGTCTGTTTCATATTTTGCTTCTGTAGCTTGTTGACCTACTACTTACTCACATCATTCAATTTGTATTGAAAATGTGAAGGCTGTGGTGGAAATTGCCTGCCAGGAATTCAAGGATTCCATTTGTCTTCAAACTGCCTTAGATCTACTAAATATGATTTTTAAAACCAAGCCAGCCTTCTTTCTATCATGATGTCTATTTAGAAAAATTTAGATATTATCCAGAAAACACACAACCAATAGTGCATCCGAACCCTGTCATTTTCTCTCCATTATCTGTGTCACTGAGCTGTGCTTGTTTTGTATTTAATATCATGATAGCATATGGTTAGACCTGACTGAAACTGAACTATCACTGGCCAGGCTTCATGAGGTGATCTCTTCAGTTTTAAAATATGTCATGGCTTCCGTTTATATTTTCAGATAATTTTTAACTTCTGAAAGCATCTTCATTAAATCCAGAACACCATATTCCCATGTGATTAAACTGAGCCAGTATATCTTCATTGTTAACTTGAAATCAGATTTTTGTAGTATCCTGATCAAAAACAGAAGATGATTGTATTTCTTCCAGAAAGATTGATTACCCAGCAGGATTTGGGGGAAAAAATAATCATCATCCCAATTACAGCTGCATAAATATACTTCGCATGCTGTCTTGTATGTTTAGCAATTCAAGATAAATGGTAAAACATGGCCTGGAAGAAATACTCTATGTTGATAACATTTAGCCAGGATCTGCACTTGCATGCTATTATGAATATGCCATCTCTCCTGCTGTGTCTCTAAACAACTGAGGGGGAGAAAAAAGACTTGTACTGTACAGGATAAAGACTTGTACTGTACATTAGGAATCTGATAATTTTTCACTTTTAAGCACACAATAGACAAGGTGTGCTAGGATCAGAGTTAGAGTTTAATAAAAAGCCCATGACTCATGTGAATGATCACGTGAATGTGTTCTCAGAATGACACAATATTTACTAAGTCAACTGTCCAGCCATCTTTACTGTTCTGACTGAACCTGCAGATGATCCATTCAAAATCCGCTACTAGCTGATTGAACTAATAACTTAACTGTCAAGACAGATTGGTTGATATTTGCACATCTCAAACTCCCAATTTATCCCTTCCCAATACTAAGCACTATACGTAAAATAGATTAAAAAAACAAATTTCTTCTGTATAGCACAGGGAATTATATTCAATATTTTGTAGTAATCTACAATGAAAAAGAATATGAAAGCAAACATATGTATGTATATAACGACTGAAACATTATCCTATGCACCATAAATTGACAAATAGTAACTGACGATACTTCAATTTAAAAAAAAAAAAAGACAGACTGGTCGATACAGAAGAACCAAAGGATTGTAAGTTAAAAGGTCACAAATTCTGAAATGAGCATTAGGGAAATTCAAGAAGGAACAAGGACACTGGAAGTAAGGAAGGGCATCACTTTTGATCATTTTTACACAGCTCCAAAACTCTGAAACTAGGTATCTCCCAGGCCTGCTCTCCAGTTTGATTTTTAGGGCCTGCCACTTAGGCTAGTCACTAAGCTTTATTAGATTTCTTATGCTAAATGAACACATGTGAAGTGTAAAAACTGGAACAGAGATGATGTAAAAGTTGCATTTGACTTTCTGTGTCATCAAACAGGCACCAGTTTGTCAATCATCAAGTGTGTACTGAACATCCACATGTCAGTAAATGTTCAATTAAAATGTGATTGGAGTCATTGTCAGGGTGACCCATTATACTGTTGAAACAACTGTATAGGGAGCACCAGTGATTAAACTCCAACTGCACCCATCCTTTCTGTGTGATCATGCACAAGGATTACGGGTGATCAAGTGTGTGGCTTATAATAAGCACTAAACCAACTTTCAGTATTGTAAAAGGATGGGAGAGATAATCCTAAAAGGGTGAATGGCTCAAAGAGGGTTAAAAAGTGAGACATCAAGATAAAAAAAAAAAATTGGAGGCTGGTAAAAATCAAAATACTATTTCAATATAGTTTAAAACTTTATAAGCTTTCCTTAATATGCTTACTCAGGAAATATATTTTCTCCACCCAAAAAGATGTCAATAGTGTGTAAAACCTTTTAGACAGCTATAGAATTCTGATACAGAAGAAGAGATTTCCTAGAGATTGAAATAAAGTAACTAGTGTCCTCACTTAGTGAAGTTAGACATTTCCTTGTCAATAAATTTATGTATTTGTTTTCTATTACTAGCAGCTTCATTATTGTTACTTCACTATATATGTGTATATGTCTCACTTCTTCTCTGTAGAATGTTAGCCCATGAAGGCACAGGTATATATTTTAATATCATTGTTTTTCACTCTTGCAACAGAGCCTTGCCCACAGGATACATGCAACAAATATTTTTATAAGAATATTATAGTTTTCTTTTCCAATATTCCAATATTTTCAATAATATTACTGAGTATGAGTTCCCTTCAGATATTATTTCTTTGGCAGTATTTCTCTTTATAAGTTTTCAAATATACAGTTAAAAGTTAATAAGCAATAAAAGGTGAACATACATAAAGGCACATATCTGAAATGTATGCACTCATCCTGATGTAATATTTTCTAATACCAAAAAACAAAGAAAACAGCCAATTACAATTAAAAGCTTTCAAATTATAAGGAAACAAATTCTAAAGTGATAGCTTGCAGTAATTCTATAGTACTGTTTTTTTCATAAACATAGAAATAAAAATTTCATAGTTCATCTGTTTCACATCCTGCTATCAATATATAACAAAAAAGAGAAAAACTGAACATTCCAAACCAAAAGATAATTCAGCCTTATGTTTCTATTACTCTATTTCTCTACTGCTACCTGATATATATTAAGGAATTAGATTATAGAAAACACATTTTCACAGATCTAGTGAAAGACTGAAAATGAAGAAGCTAGGTGTCAGGCAAGTTAAAAATGCCAGTTACCACTGGATGCACTGAGCAGCTTGCCAGGACACAGACTATTCAGTCCTGGGCAAATAGGGCTGGTTAGTGAGGAACATCTGCACCAAAAATGCCTAAATAAAATATTAAATAGGATGAATTCCGCAACAATCGAGGTTCAATGGACAATCGATTCTTTTGATTTGAAAACTAGTAAACCAGTCCTAACAAAGTGCCATGCTTTTTGACTCCAGGCTGATTGCTGGTCTAGAACATGTATTTCTGCTGACCCAAAATGGAAATGGCATCTGTCCTTCTGAGACTGTTTACCTGACGACATGCCAATTCAGCCTCATGTGTACTCAGAGAAACTCACCAAAGGGAGAAATGAACAGAACGCAAGTGACTCAGAAGACAAATGGCCATCTGGACTCTCAGTTTTCTTTCTTTACTGGACCTCCTCTTCCTTAGAGAAGTGAAAATAATGTGGATGAGTCTTCTTCTAATCAGACTGGAGAAAGATGCCAAATACACACAAACTGAAGTAAGACAACAGTATCAAAAATGAGTATGAGGGCACTTGGACTTTATTGGAGATAGAAACGTATTTCATCCCCCAAATTATTTCCATCCAGAAAATCAGAATCCATCTTATCTGCAGGACAGGAATATAGTAATGGACTGAGCACAGCCACATTTCTCTCCCTCTCATCAAATTCTCTAGAAATGACATTAAATGATACATAAATTAAATCTATAACAATCCCCAAATCAAGAAGTGTCAAAGGGACCTCAAAATGTTGAGGAATCCCTGAAAACTAGAAGACATAACATCATAACATATGAAACAGGAAAACACAACTCAAAGTGTGTGCAGGTCCTGCTGCTTGAAAAGATGGGGATGTCTCTGAAGGGGATCACAGATACTTGCTGTGGGGTATCTGGGAGCAAGAGAAGGCCCTGGGTACCTACACTCTGGCCAGTTAGATGCACATGGCTCTCAACCTACCCACTCCACCCTCAGTACACGACACAAGAAGAGTGATTGGGACACTTGCATTTCAAAGGCTGAGCAGTATCCCAGGGAGCTGGTGATGATCAGTAAGTCTAGGAAACCACCTGGTAGAAAACCAAAGCCCCTTCCCGTCACCCCACAGAATGCATCACCCTTCCCTCACAGAAATGCACTGTTGTTAGAAATTTTTTTTTTCATTTCACATTAGGAACTCCAACTGATTCTTTACAGAAAAAAAAAAATCACATCATCTTGATTCACTTAGTACAACAGGAGATAGATAAAAATTAAAATAAAAAATGGTACTGTATGTGGTTATAGAATATTCAATGAGAATTCATGTGAATACAGAAAAAATGATGCAACAAACAGGTCTGTCAGCTTTGGTGGAAGAATTTGCCTTAAATTCAGTATTAAAAATCATAGAACTATAAGAAAGTCTTTAAAAATAAATGAAAATACCTATGATCAAGGTTAAAATGCTCTATCTGAATGAAACCTACACTCTCTGCTCCTAAGATTTCAAGTGGGTCCAAAAGTCCTTCTACATGTAAGAATAAGAAAACCACACTATAACAGAGTTTCACGTCTATTCCACACCCTGGAATTAGATCCTTCTGAATGCCTCCAGCATCTCCCTAATCCCCGTCATATGGTATCTGTTGGCCTGTGGTACTCGCACCCTCATAGGGAAGCAGCAGGGACTCAGCAGTCATATCCTAAAACAACCACGAAGAGCACCTTCATCCTTTCACTGGCTCTGGAGGGGGTGTTGGGAGGCTTCCGATGGGAGGAGGAACTGGCCCGGCTCTCTCAGTTGTCCACACCCTCTGCAAACCCAGACCCCAACCTCAGCTCCTACTAAGCCAAGTTTCTTCCATCTTTCCAACGTGATACACTTTCACACGCATTGGCTCCGTTATCTAAATAGATCCTGACTCCTTGCTTACTAATTCATCACAGTTTTCTCCATTTCCAGAACAATGTTTTCTTGGACACCTCTATTTTCTTCCAATAAAGATTCACTAACTTCTGAGGCTTTTCTCTAGGGTTCTCCTCATCCTCTTCCAATCTCAGCATCTCCTAAAATTGGAAATATTCAGAATAGGTGGTGTTCAGCTTTGCTATCAGATGTTTCTCATGGGTACTCTGTCTTCTGTTTTTGCACAGTAAATGGAGTTTGGATGGTTTGGCTAGGTTCCCCATCTGACAGTTGTGCCTGAAGTCTCTGGACTGGAAGATGTAAAGAGATCGTGTGCAAGAGGAGGGGAGGGGGCTCTTCTCAGGTTTACAAAAGAGATTTTTGATGAACGTGGGCCTACAGACAGAAGCCATGCATTTAGAATGTGTCAGCTCTTCCTGGAAACTTAATCTAGGAAATTAATTGGTTGAACGCAAGAAAACTAGTTTCAGTGACTAAGGGGCTATCTTTACAGAAAAATCTTATAGATTGTTTTCATAGTGCATAGATCTCTTTGTGTAAACCCTGATCACACAGCCTCAATCTCTCTAGTATACATTACATTCTTCCTGGAAACAGGCAGGTAGTTAGATATACATTTAAGCTCTTTACCTCTTCTTTTAATTTTTTACTGAAGTATAGTTGATTTATAATGTATTAGTTTCTGGTGTACAGCACAGTGATTCAGTTATATATGTGTGTGTGTGTGTGTGTGTATTCTTTTTTATATAGGTTATTACAAGATACTGAATGCTGTTCCCTGTGTTATACATTAGGACCTTGTTGTTTATCCATTTTTATAGTAGTTTGTATCTGCTAATCTCAAACTCCTAATTTATCTCTCCCCACTTTTCCCCTTTGGTAATCATAAATTTGTTTTCTATGTCTGTGGTCTCTTTCTGTTTTGTAAATAAGTTCATTTGTATCATTTTTTTTTTAGATTCCACCTATAAGTGATATCATATGATATTTGTCTTTCTCTGACTTCCTTCACTTACTATGATAATCTCTAAGTCCATCCATATTACTGCAAATGGCATTATTTCATTCTTTTTATGGCTGAGTAATATTCTATCATACACACACACACACACACACGCACACACACACACACGCACACACACACACCATAACTTCTTTATCCAGTCATCTGTTGATGGACATTAAGGTTGCATCCATGTCTTGGCTACTGTAAATAGTGCTGCTATGAACATTGGGGTGCGTGTATCTTTTTCAATTAGAGTCTCCTCTAGGTATATGCCCAGGAGTGGGATTGCTGGATCATATGGTAACTCTATTTTCAGTTTTTTAGTGAACTACCATACTGTTTTCCACAGTGGCTGCACCAAATTATATTCCCACCAATATAGGAAGGTTCCCTTTTTCTTCACACCCTCGCCAGCATTTATTGTTTGTGGAACTTTTGAATGTTGGCCATTCTGACCGTTGTGAGGTGGTACCTCATTGTATCTTTGATTTGCATTTCTCTGATAATTAGCAATAATGAGTATTTTTCATGTGCCTATTGGCCATCTGTATGTCTTCTTTGTAGAAGTGTCTTCTGCTTATTTTTTAATTAGGTTGTTTTTACTTTTCTTATTGAATTGTGTGAGCTGTTGGTATATTCTGGAAATTAAGCCCTTGTCAGTCACATCATTTGCAAATATTTTCTCCCAGTCCATAGTTGTCTTTTTGTTTTGTTTATGGTTTCCTTTGCTGTGCAAAAGTTTGTAAGTTTATTGGGTCCCATTTGTTTATTTTTATTTTTATATCTGTTGTCTTGGGAGATTGACCTTAAGCTCTTTCCCTCTTAATTTTATTTTCACCAATCTACCACTATACACACACACACACACACACACACACACACACACACACACACATACACACACACACACACATATACAGCATGTTTCTCAAAAGAGTCATTTTAGTGTAAATATATATAGAGAGATAGATAGATGTGGAATTATATATAAAACTGAATTACTATGCTGTAAACCACAAACTAATACAACATGATAAATCAATTTTACGTCAATAAAAATGGGGAGGAAAACAGCAAACTGTAGGATAACCCCTGCTGTAGTCCATATCCATTGGCCTCAAAATATAGGCAGCCTTTCTTCTGAATTCACACACACCACCTACCTGCTAATTGTGCTGAGGGAGAATATAAGATGCTTAATGACATTAAAATTCTTATTCCTGTATGGTAAATATTCCTAAATTAACAAATTTGAAATTTGAAGTCTGAATCTTATGGGGTATTAACTCCGTTCTCTACGTTTACGTCATTTAAAAAGGCAGGAATAGCTGGACTTATTTATCACTAAATTTTCTATTACCAGGGCAAAGACTGACACATGGCATATTCTCAATAAATATTTTCTGACTGAAAGAATTTTAAGAATGTGCAATCCAAACACCTTCAGCATAACCTAGTCTCTGTGGCAGTCATACTTGTTTAATAAACAGACATAATAGCAAATCCAGTTTAAAATATCAGTTGTGAGATAAGGTGATAAAATGAGTTCACTCTAGAGAGAAGTGTCTCAAAGGGCAGAAAAAAATCATGTTTTAGGATCCACAGGGTTGAGTACCCAATAATGAAAAATGAAAAATGAAAAATACAACAAAGTAATGGATGCCAACCCCTAAATATTATCATAATACTGAAAAATCCCATATCAGATTTTCCAAATGCGTTACAGAACTTGTGGACAACACTGGCCTGAGAGGGACTGAATCTAAACCAAACCAGTGGTTTTGAGTAACCACAAATATTTCTCCAAATGGGGTGAGAGTACATAGGGATTCCTATCTTCAAATTGTCCCCTCTCTAGCATTTGAAATAAAGACTAGTGATTTTAAAAATTATGGGGAAATAAATTTCAAATTTTAACCTTAAAAAAAAGTTACATTAAACTTTAACACACACACACCCAAAAAAAAAAAAAGAAAAAATAAGGCCTTTTGTAATTTTCATCCAAGTGCCTCATATAAAGCAAAACACAAAATATACCGGTTATAATTGCAGTTCCACTTAACTATGGCATAAATGACTTCAGGGAACCAGCTACACAAGAGGATACAAACTACAGTCGAAAAAAGCTGTAGAATAAACACCAACTCTAAAAAATAGGGTTCCAGTTCTGGTAAGATGTAAATCCAGCAAAATGGTTGGATCCCTTAGTCAAGATCAACCCTGAAAGAACTAAAGATTGAAAATGCAAAAAACTGAAATCTCGAGAATAGTAAAGCTATTTTGAACTGTTCGTGTGTGTGTGTGTGTATGTTTGTGTGTGTATGTGTGTGTGTAGAAGAGGGGAGGCAGAGAGGTGAGGAGTGGCATTGATCTGGGTCAAGAGGTGGGAAATCCATTGATAAGGAAGGTCTTATGTTCCTGTCTTATTCAGAGAGGTTTAAATATCAACTCAAATCATAAAAGTAACAAAGAGTAAGAAACAGAAAAGGAAATAAACTTAAATGATAAACTGGTAAAATAGGTCAAAATAGGCCCAAATATATCCATTATTACAATCTACATAAATACACTAAATTGGAAAATTAAGGTTAAAGATGGAAAGATACATGCCACTTGTAAGGAACACGCCAAAAGTGAAAGGACATACAAATATTGGGGGGGGGGGCAGTAGAAAATGACCTATCAGGGAAATATACACCAGTATAAAACTTGACTAGTTTTGTTAATATCAGGTAAAGTTAAACTTAAAATACATGGGTCAACCAAGATGGTGACATGGGTAAGCTCCCCTCCTCCCACAGACACACCAATGTACAGTTACACATGGAGCAATTTCTTCTGAAAGAAATCCAGAAACTAACTGAAAGGCTCCTACACATCTGGCAGATGAGAAAATACCCACATGGAAACAGTAAAGGCTGAGACACACTTTTGCCATAAACCCCACTCCTGACACAGCATCATATATTTGGGACGTAATTCTCAACTCCTCCCTGAGGAGTTGGAGGGTTTGATCTCACATTTAGCATCCTAACTTTTAAGACTCCCACCCAAGGGACAAATCTCTTAAACAGTTCTGAAAGCCAGTGAGGCTTGTGTCCACAGTCCCACAAGATCAGACTACAGCAGAGAAGCCCTTGTTCACAGGTATGCAAGCACTCACCATGGCTGTTTAGTCAGGGCTCAGCTCAGAGGGAACGGGGAAAAGTGCCCATCTCCTGGTCATACCACAGAGATATGTAACTAGAAACCAATTACAAGAAGAAAACTGGAAAGTTCACAAATATGTGGAAATGCAACATGCTACCAAACAACCAAAGAACAATGGGTCAAGGGATAAATCAAAAGAAAAAAAAATATCTTCAGACAAATTAAAATGGAAACACAACATACTAAAACTTATGGGATGCAACAAAAGTAGTTCTGAGAGTCAATTCTATAGCAATAAATGCCTACATCAAGAAAATAGAAAGAGTTCAAATACACAACCTAAATTTACACCTCAAGGAACTGGAAAACAGCAAACAAATGAAGCCCAAAGTTAGTAGAAAGAAGGAAATAAAGATCAAAATGGAAATAAGTTAAATAGAAACTAAAAAGACAATAGAAAAAATGGAGCTAAGAGCATTTTTTGAAAAGATAATCAAAATATACAAATTTTTATCTAGACTTAAACTAAGAAAAGAGAGGATGCAAATAAAATTATAAATGAAAGAGAAGACATTATAACTAATACCACAAAAATACAGACAACTATGAACAATTGTATACCAAAAATTGTACAACCTAGAGGAAATGAATAAATGTTTAGGAACATACAAACTCCCTAGACTGAATCATAAAGAAACCAAAAATCTGAACAGGCTAATTACTAGGAAAGAGATTGAATTAGTCATTAAAAACCTCCCAAAAGCAAAGCTCAGGACCAGATGGCTTCACTGGTGAATTCTACCAAACATTTTAAAGAACTAATGCCAACCCTTCTCAAATTCCTCCCCAAAAATGAAAAGTAAAAGGGAGTGCTTCCAAACTCATTTTAAGATGAAAGAATTACCCTGACACCAAAGCCCAACAAAGACACTATAAGAAAAGAAAACTACAGGCCAATATCCACGATGAATATAGATGCAGAAAACCTCAACAAAATACTAGGAAACCGAACTCAACAGCATATTAAAGGAATATTACACCATGACCAAGTGGGATTATCCTGAGATGCAAGATTGGCTCAGTAAATGAAAACCAGTCGACAGTATACATCACATTCACAGAATAAAGGATAAAAATCACATATCATCTCAATAGAGGCAGAAAAAGTATTTGGCTAATTTAACACTCTTTCAAGATAAAAGCTCTCAACAAACTAGAAATAGAAGGAGAGTATCTCAACATATTAAAGGCTATATATGAAAAGGTCACAACTAACGTCATAGTCAACAGTGAAAAACTGAAAGCTTTTCCTCTAAGATCAGGAATAAAGTGAGGATGCTCACTCTCACCACTTCCATTCAATATAGTACTGGATGTCCTAGCCAGAAAAAAAATTAGGCAAGAAAAAGAAATAAAGATGTCCAAATGAGAAAGGAAAAGTAATATTGTCCTATTTGCAGATAACATGATCATATATATAGAAAACAAGAAAGATTCCATTAAAGACTGTTATAAATAATAAGCAAATTTAGTAAAGCTGCAGGATACAAAATCAATAAAACAAAAATGAGTTGCATTTCTATACACTAACAATGAACAATCTGAAAAGGAAATTAGAGAAACAATCCCATTTACACCATAGCACCAAAAAGAATAAAACACTAATGAGTAAATTTAACTAAAGAAGTGAAAGACTTACACACTGAAAACTACAAAACATGAATGAAAGAGATTAAAGATGAAAACAAATTTAAAAATCCCATGTCAATGGATTGGAAGACATACTGTTGTTAAAATGCCCATATGGCCCAAAGTGATCTACAGGTCCAACGTGATCTCCATCAAAATCCCATTGGCATTTTTTACAGAAATAGAAAAATCAATTCTAAAATTCATAGGGAACCACAGAGGACTCTGAGTAGCCTAATCAACCTTGAGCAGGAAGAACAAAGTTGAAGGAATCATAATTCCTGATTTCAAAACATATCACAAAACTATAGTAATCAAAACAGTATTGGCATAAAAATAGTAACATAAATTAACAGAAAAGAATAGAGAGCCCAGAAATAAATCCATGCATATATGATCAATTAATTTTCAGCAAAGGAGCCAAGAATATACGATGGAGAAAAGTAGTTTCTTCAATAAATGATGTTGGGAAAACTCAACAACCACATGAAAAAGAATGAAACTGGACCCCTATCTTACACCATGCAGAAAGTGGATTTAAAAACTTAAAATGTATTAAAATCTTAAAACGAAGACCTGAAACTATAAAACTTGCAGAAGAGAACATGGGGGAAATCTTGTTCCACAGGGACATTGGTCTTGGTAGTGATTTCATGGATATGATACTAAAAGCATAAGCAACAAAAGCAAAAACAGAAAAGTGGGACTATATCAAAGTAGAAAGCTTCTGCCCAGCAAAGGAAATAATCAACAATGAAAAGTCAACCTACAAAATGGAAGAAAATATTTGCAAACCATGTATCTGAGAGGGAGTTCATTTCCAAAATATATAAAGAATTCTGACAACTCAGTAACAAAAAAACTAAAAACCAATTTAAGACTGGGCTGAAGATTTAAACAGACATTTCTCAAAAAAAAAAAAAAGTCACACAAATGGCCAACAGGTATATGTAAAGATGCTCAATATCATTAATCATTAGGGGAGTACAAATTAAAACTACAATGAGATTTCACATCACACCTATCAAGATGGCTACTATGAAAAAAAACCCCAAAAACAAAAAAAAACACAGACAGCAAGCGTTGGGGAGGATATGGAGAAATTGGAACCCTTGTACTGTTGGTGAGAGTACAAAATTATCCAGCTGCTACAGGAACAGCATGAGAAATGGGCAGTTGTTCATCAATGAGCATAAAGTTTCAGTTATGAAACATGAAAAAGTTGTAGATATCTGCTATACAGCATTGTGCCCACAATTAACAATACTGCATTGCACACTTAGAAATTTCTTATGAGGGTAAATCTCAGGTTAAGTGTTCTTACCACAATAAAATAAAAATGTAAAAATAATAATATAGGCAGGAACAGTACAGGAGTGCCATTACTGCTATTTCTATTCAATAATGAGTTACAGGCCCTAACTAGCATAATGGAGATCAGAAATGTACAGATCACAATTAAGAAAATAAAGCTGCTATTATTTGCAAATGAAATAATCAATTACATTTGAAAAACCCAGAGTTATGGAACCTATGGACAAGTCATCTGGGTATATGAACGTCAGCTGCATGTCTACACAAGAGCAGGAAACAACCAGAAAACTTTATTAAAAGTAAATGATATTTTACAATTGCATCAAAGAATACAGAGTACTAAAGAGTAGATATACCAAAAAGTATTCTGGATCACCACAGGAAAATTGTAGAACTTTATTGAAATGAATAAAGTTTTATCTGACTTGGGCTAACTCTTCTGTAATCTCCAGAACACTCTGCTCCATGATGAACTAGAACTTCTGTTTTTAAAGATGACAGAGTCATTTCTGGCCATATAATGGCTAATAATCCTTTGCATCAAGCCGAAACCTGACATTCCCTTGGCACCCTCAGAATGGCACTCTACTTCCCCTAGTTATCCATGGGTTTCCAGGGTTATTCCCTTAGAAGATTATGTTCTCAGAAACTCAGCTCAATCAAATTAGACCAAACACTCTCAACATTTCCTCTTGCTGCGTTCAGTTCAGTTTTTCATTTATCTCTATCTAATTTTCCCTTACTTCAATGCACACTTCCTGCTCATTAGCAAAGTTGGTCCTAGCTTGTATGTTCTTCTATTATATGTACTCAACACTAATTATCAGCCCTTAACAAAATACGAATTTCAAAAATACCCGTTTGCATTGCATGTTTGTAAATGTGTGTATATGTTTGTGTGTATATCTTCTACAGTATAATGGCATAAATCTATTACATGACTAATTATAGGGCCTATTCAGAAGATTTGTACACAAACCCCTCATTATTCATACTAATGTGGGAGACAGAGGCAGGTTTTAAAATAATGAAATTTAAAAATAGTCAAGTACACTTTCTCAACAACTCTTTTAAAAAGCCATTTAAAAAATTATGCTAGTAATTGTTTTATCTCTGGCTTCTCTTTCTCTAATAGCATATATACTCAGAAATAGTTAAAATTAAATGTATGTATGTGTGTAGAATATGCAAAAAATTTTAGATAAATTAGGAAACTACTTAATTTGATATATCAAAGTCTTCAAAGCCCACAAGAGTCTGCTCTCGGAATTAAAAAAAAATCTCAAAGTAATCAAATAGTTACTATGTTTTCTGCTACAACACACTTTTTCCTTGGATAAAACCTATGATTTAATTTCAAGGGTTCAACTTTTCTTCTCTGAGTGGTCTGGGGAAAGCAGGTAAATGCACCCTTGATACAGAATGCCTGGTAAGTCATTATACTTATTGACCCTCAGCCTCATTAACTTGTAACACATCTAATGAACCTTCACCCACTTGTCACCTTAGAGGTCGTCTTCCTGTCTCACGTTCATTTTCACACAGCCTAACTGCCATCTCGGCACACCGCACCAAAGGCACTCCGGTTGCCTCACAGGTTTTCACCACATATGACACCCAGCACTGGAAATCACCATCTCGTTTACCATTCCTACTGGTTTTATGCCACCCTTTCAAAGTCCCCACAAACCAGACACTGAGAGTCTCTTCCCATCCAACAAGCACACTTCTAATTGTAACTGAATGACCTAACTTTTTGTTTTTTTCTGGGGGGCTTAAGATGTTTTCACAGCACATAAAACCAAAATCAAATTCACAAATTTAGCTTCATAGTTAAAGCAAGCTTTCAAAATTCATCTCCAGTTCAAAAGTATCCAAAGGACCCCTGTTTCTAATATGATGGAAAACCCTTCCCAACTTCGCCCCCAGCTCCCTGTCCAGACCTGTCTCCAATCCTTACACACATTAACTCTTCATGTAAACCACACCAAAGTTATGACAGCCACTTGGTCCGTGTCATTCTCTCTGCTGGTGAAGCCCTTCTCCCTCTTTTTTCTTACTGGGCAAACCTGTACTCATTTTGAGACCCAGCTCAAAATTCACCCCCAATCTGCAGCTTTGGCCAGATCTCCATCCAACTTCTAGCCAGAAAAAAAAAATGCTTCCTCGGGTGTTCCCCCACTGATCTTTATGCACATGCCTAATATAGCACTCAGAATGCAGAACTATGATTCTGGTTTTATGTATTGGTCTTCCTTGAATCTTCACATTGAACTGATTTTAATGGACACTTGTCATTTTGGGGCTGCTCAGCATCCAGACACATTTCCTATTTGGAGTAGGGTTGTTAGAATTAGCAAAAACAAATACAGGACACTCAATTAAGTTTGAACACACTTATGCTAAAAAATTAACAGTTATTTTCTAAAATTCTAATATAACTATTTATCCTGTATTTTATCTGGCATCCGCAATTTGGGGGAAAACACAAGATTGGTGGGGGACAGAGACACACTTGCACCAGAAATGGTGAAAGGGAGCAGACAATCTCTCTGCAAAGCTCAAGTATGGATATAAGACCTACACTCTGACTCTGGAGTGAGGTCCACAAGCTGGGTCAAGGGACAGAAGCTGATGCTCAGAGTCCCAGTGCTCAGTTCCCAGGGCAGAGTTAGAAACATCTTTCCCAGACTGTTTTGGCTGTGGCCAACTGCTAAGCGTTCCTTGTTCATGTTATTCTAAGCCTAATTCATGTACTTCTCATCAATTCCAATGTCCAAAGCCTGCTTTATTTTTCTTTACATCAATTTTCAATGTTCAAAATATTACATATTTGTTTGTATAGTGTCCGTCTTCCCTAGTAGAAATAGAAACTTCCTGAGAATAGGACTCTGCTCTGTCCCCTAAGCCCAGGATGGGGCTTAGCCTATGGTAGCTGCTCAGCGTATATTTGTTGAAGAAGCGACATAACAAATTAATTCTTTTGAACAAATACCTTTTCCATTTAAATTTAACCAGAACTGATTTCTGTCTTGAAACCAAAATACTTGTTTGGTACGCTTCATTTTTTAAGGAAATACACACACAGATAATTCAATGCAGTATCATAACCACCATATCAAAAATAAATTGTACAAATCTTGGGTAAAACATCAAAACAACTCTGGTCTATAAATGCTGATGCCATATAGAGTAGGCTGAGGAATTAAGCACCCAAAAAACAATCTTCCAATTTGTACCTCTAACATCTAAATGACACCACTTCTATGGTATAAAGTTTATGTTTCAAAAAGACTTGATTAGGAAGCCAAGATTTTTTTTACAAAAAGAGAAACTTTCTGATGAATTAGAATGGTCCTTCTCCCGCAGTTTCTTTCTTTTGTAATATTAGTTTTATTTTCAAAATATGATATAATATTAAATAAATCGTTATTCACATAGATAGTAAAATGGTCAAAAGGGAAGGTTTTTCTTTGACTATTTTCACATAATATTTTTTGTGTAAATGGGCTTTTAAAAATTATTTTTCTAAAGATAAACAACTTTATGAAATCAGACCCCAGTGTAGCTGTTCATAATTTTAGAATAAAATCAAATGCCTTCTTCATCAAATCATAAAGTATAGTATTTACCTATGACAAAACACTATTTTCAATGCTCCTTCAGAATATAAATTTGCAACTGCACCACATGAAAATGTTTAATTTGGAAGACTGTAGCAAATAGAATTATTTCCATTTGCTACATTGTATTTGGCCCCAGAAAGTAATTTTGTGGTAGCATTCTGATATTGATGTAAAATGTACTCTTGTTATATTATCAATATTTCTCTCTGGTAAGTGAAGAAAATCATCAGTGGGTAAGAATTATCTCATGGTTTGAGCCATTTGCTTCATAATTTAGTCTTATTTGAAATCTTTATACTTTAAAAAATAAAAGCATGTTACTTGTTTTTAAGCAGTTTAGACTTTAAGATTCAAATGCATCACTAACATTCATCATTTGAATAAGTCATTGAAATTACTGGCATAATAAGCATCAACAAGGAATATTTTGTTTGCATCATCTTCACTTCAAAAATGGGTGAGAGTCCCTGTTTCGCATTTACTGCCAGAATACTGCAGGGAAAAACCAGTCCTGTGGAATCTGTCCATTTCTTCTCAAACACACTAAAAAGAAGTACAAGCCCTGACAATAATGTCACTGGATTCATAATTTTCACTATTTCACTTCATTGAATGAAGAGAAAGAAACTGTGTCCAATCAGATATTGACTGTGAATAAAGCTGCTTGTTCCGCAGTGTTCAAGGCAATCTTTTATCCACCCAGGAACGCTGTTCTTCCTATACAAATGGCTCATATTCTGACATACCAATCTGAGACTACCTTTTCTACTCTGCAGCCCAGCTCACATACGATCACTTATAATTAAAAAAAAAAATCTTTCCATGGTATTATATTTATGATGACCAAAACAGAGACACTTAGTACATTTCATTCATAAATTCACTATGTACTTACTGAGAGTGTATTCAGTTCAGCATATCACTGGTGTTGTCTCACTGAAATTGCTTAGTATTTAGTAACCACATGATAATAATGCCTTTCTAAATCATAGATTCTTGATATTAGGCAGCATCCAACACTGTTATTAGATTTTTAAATTATAACTTGCAAAATTTTATATTTCATTCTCAGTGTTAATTATACCAGTTTATAATCTTTTTGACAATAACAGGACTCTTTTTTTTTTTTTTGAGGAATGTAGAATCAAGAAATCCCACAGTAGAAGTTCCTTAAAAAACTGAGAACTACCAAATGATTCAGAAATTCTACTCCTGGGTATATATCCAGAAAAAAAACAAAAACAGTAATTTGGAAAGATATATGCATCCCAGTGTTCACAGCAGCACTATTTATAATAGCCAAGACATGGAAGCAACCCAAGTGGCCATCAACAGATAACTGGATTAAGAAGATGTTTTATTTATATATATATAGTGTGTATATATATAGTGTGTGTGTATATATATAGTGTATATATATATACATACACACACATACACATGCACACACAATGGAATATTACTTAGTCATAAAAAGAAATGAAATACTGCCATTTGCAGCAACATGGATGAACCCAGAAAATATGCTTAGTGAAATGTCAGACAGAGAAAGACAAATACTAAGACTATATGATATCACCTATATGTGGAAACTAAAAACTAATACAAATGAATGTGTATACAAAACAGAAACAGACTCACAGATACAGAAAAACAACCTGTGGTTACCAAAGAGGAGAGGGAAGAGGGGTGGGGCAAAATACGAGTATGGGATTAACAGATACAAACTACTATATATAAAATAGATAAGCAACAAGGATTTACTGTATAACACAGGGCATTATACCCACTATCATGTAATAGCCTATAATGGAATATAATCTGCAAAAATACTCAATCACTTTGTTGTACACCTAAAACTAACACAGTATTGTAAAGCAGCTATACTTCAATTTTTTAAATCTCACAGTAAATTTACTATCTTCTTTTATTTAATGACAAGATTTAATAATGTCTTGTATAAATTTTTTAAGCTCCCAAGGATTTGGAGTTTCTCTAGCTTCCCAGTTTCACCAAATGCCTTTCGCTTCCTTTTCTTGTCCCTGAAGCTTATAACCACTGTGCTCTGACAACTGGGAGATCTCAGCAAGTCTCTGAATAAGCATAATTTTATTTTCATTCTTGTTCTAGAAGAGTCTGTTTGATTTGACTGATTTACCAGTACTTTGAAAAAAGCATCACAATAAATACACTTTTTTCTATATTTGAGAGAATTCTAGAAATAAATAGACTGTAGATCCTATAAAAACATTTTCACATATCCATCTGAATATTCATTGTATCGCTTACCTGCAGTTTTCTCTTGGGATGCTTGTATGAACTTATTACACTTGATTTATTGGGGTTTTTTGATAACATACAGATACATGTTCTATACACAAATGATTTTGAGATGATGCATTTATTTTACAATTTTTATCATGGCTCTTACGCTTTTATAAAACATCTTAATCAACTTTTCATGAATTGGAGCTAAAATGCAAAACAATTGTAAAAATAAAACGTGAACTCAACTTAACCATTAAGCAAATTATGTACAAATACTTTAACTAAAACAAACTATTACCAGATAACTGAAATTCAAGCCAAGATGAACTGACCAGTTTAGTACATGTAGCACATATAAGACTGTTAAAAAAAAATAAAAATAAAAACTACTGGAATTTCTAAAAAGCTAATAATTAATCTATTTCAAAGTAGTGAAATATATGTAAACAGAAGTATTTCTTTCCTTTTTTTCTTTGTAAATATCAAATCACTTGACAGGCCAATGGGTATCACCAAGTATTCAAGAACCAGATGTTGAAAAACTTTGTTCCATACACTAATACATATGTTACTGGAAAAGTATTGCATGGCCAAATAGCTTTAAAAAATTCTGGGCTAAACAAAGTCTACCAGATTGCTTTCCTAAAACTGTCCAAGAGCAAAGATTCAGCATGTGATATTGCCTAAGCTTATTTCAGCACAGAGCCTTTCTTTCCCTCTTACTGAAATTTCCTTTGGAACATGGTTTGGAAACAAATGTTTTGTTTGTTCATTCAATCCCAGCTGGAGTTAATTGATTAGTGGGTATAATGAGTCAAAGCAGGTCTCATTTATAGCTTAGACTTATGCCCCCAGAAAACAGCTCAGTTCCTGGATAGGCATGTCAATTTACTTTTTTCTGGAACCCTCATTTGAAAGATACTAACCATCAGTAATTCGTAAGAGTTATAGATGTATTTATCCTTCCTACCAATGCCCATGTGCTTCTTGCATCATAAGGATCTCATCTAGTCTACTGCTCTGTATCTTCCAGCAAAGGTACAGCTTAATTTTCTAGGCTCTCAGATCTTTACATAGCTCCCAAAGGAGTCGATGTACTTTCCTTCTCTTACTCTGCTCTGTCATGTTCATCCACTTACCAATTTCTTCATTCTGGCACTGATACTCATTCATCTTCATAGAATTTTTTTCTTCCTGTCTCCCTTCTTGGACTATTTCTTCCACCCTGGCTGAACATACTCAACACCTTTCAGAGCAAATCATAATATGAAAGAAAAAGAAACTGGTGCTTTAAAATCAAGGTGGATTTCTTCACCATCGTTAATTCTGGCTCTGAGGAGACACTGTGACATATTGGAAAGGTGAGATCATTCTGGGTTCAAATCCTGACAATTATCAGCCAGTTTCTTATCCTTACTGAACCTCAATTTTCTCATCTGTGAAATAGATATAACAATACCTAAATGTAGCTTTGTGATATAGAATATACTGAAAAATAACAAGTACATGATAATTGTTAATTACCGTCACCTGGTTCCTTGGGGCAATAAGTATTTGTGGAACTCAGACAAATGACTTTAATCTTGTTCACCTCATCCACCGAACAAGAAGGTTAAGCCAGATGATATTAAAGGCCCTCAAATTTCTAGCACTCTGATTGTTTGTGAACTTAAGGAATGTTCTTTTGACCTCCTCCTACAGGATCCAGTCACTACAGGATGCCACTGCACGTAACTGGGAGCTACAGAAAGGTAAACACAGCACCTTGGAGGTCACCAGAGCAATTTCCTGGGTGTCCCTACTTGGAGTCTCATGATGAATTACAGCCTTCCATGGGCTTCTCTAAAAACTCCCCTTATAAATAATCAGAGAAATAATTTACTTGTATTTATCCTTATTTCTCCTAGGCCATATATGCTTTTCTGAAATCTATGGACTTCCAGAAGTTTTATTAAGAATTCACATTTTCCAACAATGAATTGTGGTCACAGTTTCTGTGAACACAGGTCACAGATATTCAAGTCATGAGCCTTATAAATGAGTGGCTCTTCTGTTTCCCACCAAGGGAGTTTCAACAGTCTTTAGTGGAAAGACAGTCTCGACCACTCTATCTTCATTATAGCATTAAGAATGAAAGTTATATATGTAAATCACTGAAATAAAACTGCCTTCATTAGGGTTGTGGATGTATATTTTCTTTTCTTTTGAATCTCCTCCAATGGAATGGATAGATATAAATCTAACAGTGCATTTATTACTATATTTTTCTCTAAAACCATTGCCCAAAATGACAACTCTTCAATGTAAAGTAACTGCAATGCTCTCTAATATCCCATATGATAGCTGTTGGCTGTTCAATGCTGCCTTGAAAATTACATGGAAAATTAAACCAAACCAACTAGCTAAGATGTATGAATGTAACCATTAAATGTCTGACAAACTCACTCAAGCTAAAAATAATTAGCATTAAATCAATAAATTCAAGCTATTTACATAATTGTCCCAATCTTTTAGAAGTCTGCTTTGCCACTCCCTGTTCACTCTTTTTTCCTCTACACATATCATAGCTAATAAGTTTTTAATTAACTTGCAAGCAGGCAATGTTTCTAGAAAGGGTTGGAAACTGCTTATTACCAACGATATCTAACATTTTCATACACCTTCCATGTTTATACACACTTGCACCATCTCATTAGGATCCTTTGATAACCATTCCTAATCAAAGAAGGTAATGTTCAAAGAGACTGGACGACTTGCCCAAGGTCCTCCAGTTAATAAAAGGTAAAACTGAGATAAAAGCCCAGGCCACCTGACTGCAATGTCTATGTTTAGACACTCTCTCTCAATTTACTACATCATAGCCATAAAAACTAGCATTGAAAATATTTTCATTTACTTTTAATCATTCAGGTCTCCTCATGGTGTCCAAATGCTTCTTAAAGTTCTAAAAGAAATATGTACCAAAAAAGGACTTTAAGGAATACAATCCTATATTCTTAAGACATGTTTTATTTATCCTGTCTTTTTTTAATCTCCATCCATCTTTGATCATCTAAGTACCATCATTCCTTCAAAGAGAGA
This sequence comes from Camelus bactrianus, assembly GCF_048773025.1. Taxonomy (NCBI): domain Eukaryota; kingdom Metazoa; phylum Chordata; class Mammalia; order Artiodactyla; family Camelidae; genus Camelus; species Camelus bactrianus. Next base: position 83,484,573 of record NC_133541.1, read on the forward strand.
ACGTAACTACATTAATGATAGTATTTGAAAGGACAACCCCCCAGCCCCAGAATGTGTTCTCCACTATTACATCTTTATGTGACATACAAGCTTGTGTAACACAGCCACCCTAAGAAATGGGTCACATATCTAACTATTATCAGGTGACATTTTAGAAAAGGGAGGTATGGAGATTAGCTGGTGAGATCTCCAAGTACAAACAGAAATAGGGGTTGGGATCCATCTTACTGTGTTTTCATACGTTTGTGGATGGCAGGCAGAGATGCAGAGTGTGATGTGGAGGTTGCAGGAAGCAAAAAAGACAGCTGTGAGGTACTAAAATAGAATTCTCAGTATAAAAGCCCTGATTCCATGATACACCTGGAGACTAGCTGCTCTAAACAGAGTTAATTTTACAGAGCATTAATGCTATTAGGTGACCAGGAGAAATCTTGAGGCTGCTCCATGCCACCTCTAACCTCCACACCACCATATGCACCAATTCAACATCCTTAGCCTCTTTTTTGAAAATTTTATTTCATTTTTTTTTAACATTTATTTATTTACCTAATGGAGGTACTGGGTATTGAACCCAGGACTTCATGCATGCTAAGCACACACTCTACCACTGAGCTATACACACCCACTCTATTTTTGACCCCTGTCTTTCTGTGAAAAGTGTAGGTCCTCCTATGGCCAGAGGCACAGTGTATTAGTGCAAATCTTTGTAACAGGGGAAAACCTTTCTATGATTTTGACATGCTTGCAGATTTCTGAGATCAAAGCAATCTCCCTATTGCAATAGTCTTTCTTCTTTTTTTCTTTTTTCTTTTATTTTAGCAGAGCGGAGGTAATTAGGTTTATTATTTATTTGGTTTTTCAGTGGAGGTACTGGGGATTGAACCCAGAACCTCATGCATGCTAAGCATGCACTTTACCACTTGAGCTATACCCTCCCCCTGCAATAGTCTTTCTAATCAAAGTCTCTCCTTCTCTATGTCTTACAAAGATTGTGAAAACACAGGCACTTTTAAGACCACAATGTCAGGAAAGAGGGAGACCATCTCTAAAGCTGACTCTCACACAGAATTGTTCCTAGGCTTCCAGAGTGGACCCAGGCCAACTCCTGATAAAGAGAAGAGCCCGGGTCTTTGCATGTGCTCTTTGACTGCCTACCACACATCGCAACTTCAGCTAAGTTTAAAGTTTGGAGTATTGCACAAATTTAAGGATTTTCTCCTTTTTTTAACTACCAACATGTGACAAATGATGACATTTTCAGCATGAAATCTGCTATTGAGGCTTCCATCTTTCTTTATTATTTGTTATCAGACTTTGCTATCCTTCAAGCCATAAATAAAAATGCAACTTTCATCTACATTTCAAACTGAGGTGAAAGTATAAAAATTAAACATTTTCTTTTTTTTTTTTTTTCCTGAGTATCAGTCACTCTCTGTGTGCTCCCAAACTAGCAAGACATACTTCCCACTGCCTCTCCTCCAGAATGATTTCTTGGAAAAGCCATAAGAAAAGAATAACTTGTTATTAGCATATCTACAACACGTATGATTTATAACTCTACCTACCTGTTCAGCACTGAAATGCAGTTCCCATGCAACTTGAAAAAACAGGACAAAAGGGTTTTCTAACTGTGTCAGCTACAAACCAACAAGTAAAATAAAATACACCTGCTCATCCTCAACATATAAAGACAACAAGCTCTTTAATTTGACTAGAATCCGGAGGGTTCCCTTATTGAAAAATAAAGGTTCAGTAAGAACAAAGTCATAGAAGTATCTATTTAATATATCATAGGTCATCCAATGGAAAAATGGACCAAAGTAAGACAAACTGTTAAAAATTAATTAAAACCCAACCAACTTCCATGTAAGAAAACACTTCTTGCCTAGTCTGGAGGTCACTTCTATACTGGGTATATATATTTGTGTGATGTGTGCTTGTGTATGTGGATGGGGTTGTCTGTTTGCTCTTCCTAAAATTAAATTGCAAAGAAGAAAATCTATCAGATCCTGCTGGGTAGCAAAATGAATCAACCTATCTAAACCATTTTTTTAAAACAAGAACTCTATCTACATTGTAGCATCTTGAAACTATTGCAAACACACATATCAAAACAATTAAATTAATCCCCAGTGGACTATAAAGGCTGCTTTTAATAATGCTTATCTGAACTCAAGGCTTCAAATGTTGCACGTCTGTTAAAGAAAGGAGACAGACTTTGAGGAGGGAAAGCGAGGAAAAGCTAAAAAAATGAGTGCCCTTTCAGCTTCCACAGGTATACAAACTGCAGATGGGAAATACACTGTTAGCAAAATAAATTATTTCCTGCCCTCCTGTAATTTTTCACAATCTGTGTGGCAAAGATCTCACTGCTGACACCGTGAACATATTCTCAGCATCTGTAGTCATTTACTGTGACCTAGTGGGCAAAGCGGCCTTCTCCAAATACCCAAACACCAGATTCTGCAAAATGCAAAACGCCTTCTCCTTCCCCAAGTGTACAATGGAATTACAAAAGTGAAATTGGTCCAAATGCTGCATTTAACAAGGTGGTTATAGAGAGAGCAAGTGTTTATGAAGTCTCTTCTTATTTTCGAATTTCTGGCTCAATTTACACCAAAACAAATTCAAAACTGCTCCTCCAGGAAAACATCTCGCAAATGATATTCCTCCTTGAAGCTCCCCCAGCGCACACAAACACACCCACACACATCCTCATCCTGCTCTCAGCCTCCTCCTTTCCTTTACAAATGAAGCACTCTAATCAATTTGTTATTGTTGTTCTTATTCAAAGTAGAGACAAAGAGAGTAAGGCCATTTTCTAGAGAAAAAACAGAGGCAATGTATGAACACTCGAGAGCAGCCTGAAACCACAGGCAGGCTTTGCCTATTAAAAAAAAAAAAAAAAAAGGAGTCTATGTTTTGAACACTGACTAGTGATGACTGAGCCATTCTGAGTAATGTTACCCTTTGGAGCTGGAGAGAGTGCCACAAATATGCCTGGAAGATAGTGTCTCTAGACTCAAACTGAAAAATGGCTTTTGTGAGTACATCTGAAAGAGAATGTTGTGCAGACACAGCACAATCCCTGCAGAACAAGGCGAAAACAAAATCAGATACAAAGATGCATGACTGAAACATTGTGCTGTACACCAGAAATTGACACATTGTAACTGACTATACTTAAATTAAAAGAAAAAAAATCAGATACAAAGAAATAACACAACACAAGGGCCTAAAGTGAAGGTCACTTCACTCTCATGATCATGAAAAGCGCTTTGACTAAAAACGTCACCTAACCTCACTAAACTGTTGATTTGGAGGACTTTTTAAGGAACATTCAGTCGGCCCCTCTTGTCTGCTAATGAGGAGGAAATTCAGAGTTAAGTTTCTTCCAGAATAAGTCAGAAATATTTGGCAGTACCAAAACACGAAGCCCAGCCCCAAGGTGGGAAGGTCCTGTCCTTTACTGCACTGTAACTCAGAATCCCAAGGCAGCTCGCTGGTTAGCTTGAGGGTGGGCTTCCTAAGGAGGGTGCCAGTAAAAACTGGAAAAGTCAATATAGCACTAACACTGTGTTTTGCACACACAAAAATTACTCAAATAAATATCTTGATAAGGATGATGATTCTAGGCAAAAAGATTCATACACTTTACTAAAGAAGAAAAGGATCCAAAATCACTTGAATGGTGGTACCCTTCTGCCCAAAAGTGAAGTCGGGAGAAAACAGGCCATGGTAACAGCTCTTGCTTTCAGCTACTCAAACCTACTTCCCTCGCTGCTGTATGAGGAAGAAGACCTCTGAGAGCTGTGACAGGTGAGGAAATGAGGTGGAAGTGCTACTCACCCAGGTGTCCAGCACAAGGTAACCTTGTGAGGAGGGAGAATTTGAGAGTAACTAAAATCAGTGAAGACCCTGCTTGTAGTGACCTCAGCGGATGTGAACGCGTGTGTTGGCGAGAATTGTCTGGTCCCCGGGGAGTGACCGGATATACCTTTCTCACTATTAACTGAACCAGTCACATACGAGAGCCTTAGAAAAACAATGACATTCCCCTCTGCCACACTACATCAAGCAGCCACATGTTGTCCCACCGTAGACGGACTGTCACTTTCAGTGCAGAAGCTGTCACAGGATGGAAAAAGTTCTCCGAGTGTCTGACAGCCAGACAGCCCGTTTGGGGGAAGGGCGCAGGGTCAAAGCCCTTGCCTAGAGTTCAAATATTCTTCTGTTAGAATAACAATCCTGACTGAACTGTCAGTGTTCTGGATATATTTTCCTTAGTGCATTTTCTCAGTAGTGGTTAGCCATTTCTGGAACCAGAAAAGAGATCCAGTTTTTTAAGAAGTTTCTTCTTTTTCTTCTTCGTTATAGGTGGTTCTAATATCTGGACCAATGACATTCTTGATGATAAGTATTTAAGGCAGGACGGAAAAGGCTTGCCTGCTACCCAACTCCCTAGATGTAATTAACAATACCGAGGTTTGAATGCACGTGTCTGGATCCAAGTTCAGACAAACAACACTTTGTTTTAACCACAGAAAGATGCACACTTTATGAATCACAAAAAAAGTGGGTGGAGTGAGATCCACCAAATGAAATTATGCTTTTTTAATATCAAAATTACTTTTAGTTTATTTTTTCAACAGATTAAGTCAAAACTGGAGAAACTGAAAGACAAAGCTTGGAAAATGTGTAAAAGTATCCTATGTAAACAAACAAACAAAACAGAGAAGGTTAAATTAAAGGGACTTCACCTTATTTCCAACCCCTGATGAAGGCACTTTCAGTCTTATTAATTGGTATTTAAGAGGGAAAAGGTGTATTCATCATGGTTTTAATAATACTATAATTTACATAAATTAGCATGGGATTAGCTTGGCAATTTAGGGTTCAGAAAAAAGACCCACTCCCATGGTAGAGGTCAATGCTATCACAGCAAATAGCATTATGGACCCAGTCAACAACATTTTTCAAATAGGATTTTCTCAAATAGAAATATGTTTTTTAATATAACATCCCAAAGAGAATCTAAACACTTTTTCGGCCTTTGCTGTGATAGGATTATAGCATTTTTATCTGTGCAACATTTTTTTTTAATATATACAAGGCCCAAAACATTGTGCTAAGTGCTGGGGTGGAGTATATAAGCACACGGTCCCTCAACAGCACGTGATGGCAGAGTCTACCTGTACCGGGCAAGGACGGACAAAAGGCAGGCCAGGGAGAAAGCAGGGGAACCAAGGAAGTGCACTGGATGCAGAATTTTCTCACAGCAATAATGGTGTCTGAGCTGCTTTCACACTCTGTGTGACACTGCTGTCAGTAAAGAAGGCTGGCCCAGTCTGCGAGCTGCACAGCTGACTGGAACAAGAGACCCCGTGGGCTCCCCACCTGGCCTGCAGCGGGTCTCCAGGACAGACTGGGCCGGTGGGCTGATTTTACCGTTCTTCCTTCTGGGCCTTAAGTGGACAAAAATGAATTAATAACAATCTTTGCATGGCCCTGTTTCATGTATTTACCTACTTATTTTCACAATGGGTTTAAATCCCATTCTGGGGTTGGTTTGACTTTTAGAAAAGATAAAAATCTTAGCTATAAATAGAAGGCCTGAGGAAAAGCAGTGTCCAATAAGAAGCAACAGTACCACTAACCAGAACTAGGACAGGGTTGCCAGATTTGGCAAATGACAACATGTGATGCCCTGCTATATGACAAACATTTGTTAAGTATGAACATGTCCCATGTGATATTTGGTACACATTTATATATTAAAATTTATTCACTGTTTACCTGAAATTCAAATGTAACTCGATGCCTTTATTTATTTCCCAACCCCAGTGGACGTCTTCAGAAAGTCTATGACACATTATCTACCTGTCACTGTTTCCCACTGATTCTACACATAAAATGTGAAAGAACTGCCTTCTATTGTATACACCAATCTAGTTATGTCAACCATAGCATAATTCAGGAGTATCCAGAGCATAAAGACAATTAGAAAATTACAGTGAACACTTTCCATTCTTAAACATTTTTCCTGCATAACTGAAAGTATGATTATTACAACATTCAGAAGCAGCACTGAAAAAATAGCTTACCATGCTCTTAATCACACCTGTAGGATTTTGCTTTGAGACTCAAAATCTGCTCAGATTTAGACTGAGAAATTCTTGGAACTATTTGCTATATTTGAAATAGACACACACATATACAAATAACTTCAGGGTCTATAAGGCAAAGATTATTCAAGAGGTGATGTGATCTCATCATCCAAAAAGTCACATCAAATCATTAGTTCTGAGACTCGTACCCCCAAAATCACCTTAGGGAAATACTGGAGATCAGTAAACAGATACTTTTGCTATTGCGTCAGAAGAGCTAAGGCCCCAACAGCTCAACTAAACCCCTTGCCATTTGTAAGAAGAAAGGAGAAGGCAACCAAAAAACTCTATGAAAAGAAAAATATTCCTATATGAGGTAAAATGTTCTGGGGGGAAGAAAAAAGCCAAATCTTATATGTACAACATGCCGACACCAAGAGACTCTTATTATGAATAACATCTCATCTCCAAGCAAGGGAGCCCCACACCGCGCCTGATTTACTACCTAAAACAAGGCTAAGATGGGGCAAACAGCACAGTCTGGATCTCCAAATGTCAGGATGACAAATGTTATTTCTCTATTTCAAAGGACAAATCATTGATGCAGAGAATAACAAAATTTCAAAAGCACTCTGGCATAGGATTCTGAAAGGAAAATAAAGTAGAACAGTAAATCCTGTCTTGAAGTAAAAGCCTGTATCTCAGCACCAACCTGACATACAAAGTGAAGCCAGTGAGACACTCCAGCGGAAAATGAAGAGGATTTTTCTTCATAGCAGCTGAATCTCAGATGTGGAGTTCATGCCAGATGAGTGAAGGGTAAGTTAGAGAGGTGGTGTTTCAGCCAAGGTGTGGACCTTTCTACAAGGAAGCCATTATTTTCCAACTATAAGACACCACTTCCCAGTCATGTGATTCTCACCTCTGACGAGCTATTGGACTTCCCTTTGCCTCAGTACCTTAATCTATAAGTGAGGATGATAATAATAGTACTTATTTCATAATAAAGTTGATATAAGGATTAAATAAATTAATATTTATAAGGCATTTAGAATTGTGTCTGGCACATAGAACACACTAAAAACTGTTCACCATTTCAAAGTCTTAGACATAATGAATCCCAAGAAGCCAGGAGGCCAAGTTATTTACAATTAAAAAAAAGAAAGAAAGAGGACAATAATGAACTCATCTATAAAACAGAAACAGACTCACACACACAGTAAATAATCTTATGGTTACCAGGGGAAAGGGGGTGGGAAAGGATAAATTTGAGAGCTGAGATTTTCAAATGTTAGACACTATATATAAAAATAGATTTAAAAAAATTTCTCCTGTATATCACAGGGAACTACATTCAATATCTTGTAATAACCTTTAATGAAAAAGAATATGAAGATGAATATATGTATATGTGTGACTGGGACATTGTGCTGTGCACCAGAAATCGACACATTGTAACTGACTATACTTCAATTAAATACAAAAAAAAGACCCATCTTCATAAGACCTGTGTTGTCTAACATTTAACAGAGTATTTCACATTTATTACCTCATTTAATCCTTCCTGCCCTGTATTGCTGATCTCATTTTATTAAGTAAAGAGGTCTTCCTACAATCTTTTTCTTTTTTACAGTTTATGAATATATTTTTTAATTTAGAAAAACATACACTCTGAACCAAAAGAATAGACATCTACATAGGATTAAGGCAATTAAGTACCAAGTATTACACCGTTTTGGTGTCAAAAAATATAAGGATTAAAATTGTAATATCATAGGTTTAGAATAATAAAAAAAAAAACTTTAAAAAATAAGATCAAGACATATGAGCTGTTGTCATAAAATGTTCCGAGTGGCCAATGCATGTCACCTATGAATAATAGCACCTATGAATAATAGCAGCAGGTGAGTGGTTTGGTTTTGTTTTATGTTTTTAAGTTTTACTAGGTCTTTAAATTCACTCTTAATGTGGTGGCTTATCAAGGTTCCACACTCTTGCTTGACCTGCTCTTTTCTCTTTTCTTCTCAAAGGCAATGCAAGAAGCAGGCAGGATAAGGAAAAAAGAGACAAAATATAAATTCAAACATGCCAAGTTTTTGCATCTGACTTTGGCAGAGTCACAAGACCATAACCGAACTGTTTGGGCACTTTTCTAAATTACTTTAAGCAACATGAATAGTTCCATCTTCCTCTCTGTCAGTCATCTTTCTCCTTCAGCAGAATTACAAGGTTTTCTCCTATGCATTTCACTTTTTAAAATAACTTATGCAACTGTGTACAGCTCAACTATGAGTTTAAATGAAAATTTTTATAAATGCAAGTAATTGACGTAAATTTACATATTCCCCAATGATTATCTTTGGTTTAGAGTAAACAGTCTGAGGTTCTCAGCTGCATCTGAATTAAAGATGACAGCGCCTACATGGAACTGGTTAAAAGGTCAGATCGGGACAAAGACAGTCTAAGTAAAGCCTAAGCAAAGTGTCAGCAAAGGCCCCAGCAATCCCAAGAATTCCATCATGATGATCAAATGAGCAAAACGTCTGGGCAACTTATGTTCATTAAAATGTGGTAAGATGCTATTATTTATTTATTTATAAATATTAATGAGTTCTGAATACGTGCCAGGCACTGTACTAAGCACTGTAGACTCTGGGGAGAAAATAAAGACCAGGCCCTGCTCCACGGGAGTGTATAGCCACAGCATTAGATTTAGTCTGGGGAGGCCGGGGAAGTGTCTCTGTCCAAGGGAACACTGTGCTGAACTGTGAAATGACATTATGCAAAAAATGGAAGGAGTAATAGTCACAGAACTTGTGGGAAAAGGGTGGAAAACGGCTGGAGGAGAAGGAGTGAGTGGAAGCATAAGGCTAGATGAGGCTGGAGAGCAGCAGGGTAAGAGCAGTCATATGGGGGTGGACAGAAGGACCAAGAGAGCACCTAGAAAATGGCCAAAAGCAACGTATCCTGGATAAAATTTCCATCAGATTAGATATTTTATAACATCTAAGGAGAAATATCCTTTGATGCTTTCTAGAATAGTTCCATTAAGGGGAGAAAAATACCTTAAACTTATAGACCATTTCCATATGCTTTTCATATTGGTGGAGAGTAAAAAAGAATGAGAATAATTATTTTAAAAGTGTATCCATGGATATGTCCAACACTCCAAATACAGGGGGAAATCGAGTGATTTGGAGTTGGGAGATCACAGCGCCTGTGGATACATTTATTTGATAAAGTACTCTTTGTACCACACCCTATGGTACATCCTACCTCCCATTAAAACACATTTAAAAAAATTTATTTGTATCTTTAAAGCAATTGCTGTACATGACTGCTTTTCGTGGGAGCAGAGGAAATGACACCAGAACAGATATTTGAGTAAATGAAGGAGAAACAGACACCATCACTTCCTGCCTTTTTCCCTCTTTAGAGATTGAATGAATGGATTGATGGGTGGATGATTGGATCAGTAGAAGAACAGATGGATCTATGGAAAGAGTTTCTGAATTTGTACTAGAACTTGATATCTTTATCTGCAATTAGCAAATGGTAAGAAGCATTGCACAGAAAGTAATTCAACCTTCCAAGATGCCTAATGGCACGGGAGCCACCCACTCCACTCTGCGTAGGGACTAAGTGTACCAGAGTCTTTCCCAATGGGGCAGTCGTTGACCTATCACACACTTCATTTACTTACCTATGGGTGGATGCTCTGATTTCTCTGATTGCTGCTCCTATGCTCACCTGTTGATAGTAAAATTAGGGTTTAATTTTAGGAATAAGAAAAAAATGTTCTCAAAACCTTCAGAAGAAGTCTTCTCTTACAGCCTGGTTTAACAAAGAATCCTGCATTGGGAGATTGAACATGCGGACCCAGAGGGTGTTTCCTTTTGTAATTATCCATTATGGGTCTATCTTCATCAGGACCTCCTGAAGACAAGTAGCTTTGCCAAGGCAGGATTTGGGCACTGCTAAATCCCTTGGGCTAATACCAGTGTCTTTCAGTTTATCACATAAAAACCAAGCATTTGCTAAGATTTTAAGTTAGAGTTTTAAATATTTTAATGATAAAAAGAGAGGTGAAATATATCCAAGCCCTAGAAATTGAGTGTCAGCAGAATAAGGGAACGGACCTAGAATTATTGTCTCCTTCAATGAATTAGTTCCAAGGAAAGAAGTCGTAAACTAAAAGTTCCTTGATCAATGAAAAATGTAACTGCTATATAATAGACCTCAAAACTTACTGCTCTATCTCTTGCCCTTTGAACTAATTGCAAGAAAATCAAGGGCAGCAGGTCTGGGGTTGATTCTGAAGTCATTTTGCGATAATTTAAAGTAATTGGGATTTTTTTTTTAACGACAATTGCTATAAAGAAGAATATATAGCTTTGCTATTCCTTGTGACAGTTCTTTGAATTACACCTCCAGAATATGAAGTATGAGACATGGCTGTTAATTTATAGCAATACACCCATTCCACCACCATGGGCTGGCATTACAAATGAGCAAAAGGAAAAAACAGGCTCTGGGTAAAACGAGCAGTGCCTGTGAGTGATCTTACCAGTCCAGCCTCATTGCTACCCAAGTGCATAACCACATGATTCTAATGCAGCCCTCTGAAGTCAATCTGCATCCTTGAGCCAAATGGCAACTCATCTGGAATCCTGAGTGCTAAGTGAAATGCTTAAAACATGCAAAAATCTTAATTAGTAAAGGATCAGGGAGGAAAAATCAGTGTTCTATTAATAATGAGGCAAAATCGAAGCCTGATGACAAATGCTCTGACTGCCTGTCTCTGAGATGATTGGCTGGGGGTAAGCTTGTCAGTCACTCCCTCCTTCACATAAATTGCATTTGATCTCAGGAAGGACTCTTCAGAGCAAAAGAGTATAAAGATGTTTTCAGTATCTCCTCTTCCCTTCAGCGGCCCTGCTGTGTGGGCCCGCCATAATTAGTCGCTGGCTTTTCATGGGATGCTTTGAGTGTTCAATTAGGTCTCCTTTCTTCTTTGCAGTCCTGCTTTAATATGAATGAACACAAAACCAATTCTCTTTCAGAAGTATGCTTTGGAGTTGCACTGACAGTCTTCCTACATGTTTTGACAACTATCACCATGAGACAATGCCCTTAATTCAGATGTAGGGGAGGGGAAGAAACCAAGGGCCTAAATTTCTGTTGGAATCCAGCAAAAATCACGATGGCTCTTCCCCTCTAAATACAGTGACCAGCCAAAGGCTTACTCTTCAAAGTGTGCTCCACAGGCCAGCAGCAGCATTACCTGGGAGCTCATTAAAACTGTAGAATCTGAGGCCCCACCTGAACCAAAATCTGCACTTGAACAAGATGCTGGGTAATCTGGATGCACATTAAAGCTTGACAAATGCTGATCTAAAGCCATCAAAATGTTTGTGGTCATATACAACATTTAGGGGGAAAAAACTATTTCTAGTTAAGAAGAGAAATCAAGAAAAAAAAAGACAGGGGGAAAAAAGCTAGTGTCCTCATTTTGTCTCTTCACCAATATGGTGAACACAAAGTACAGTTTTAGCAATAGTCCAAGAAATGATTTCAGAATATAACTGGTGTGAGAGACATCTGTGAGGCCCACCAGGACTTTCAATTCTCTCTCATTCTGAGGATGTGGAGGAATTGTGTATCATTGCCCCCTTAAACTTGGGCCTGGCTGGGTAACTTGCTTTGGCCAATGAAACATGGGTGGAAAAGGGCCCACGTCACTTTCATGTGGAAGCACTGAGGAGGTGGTGCACATTTTCCATGCTCTCTCTTCCTGCTGCTGAAGTGTTCATGGAAACACATATTGATGTAGAGGTGCTAAAAGATAAAAGAAAAAAAAAAAAGAAAGATACAGAAGGGGGAACACAGTGTCATTTTTTTTTTCTCTCCTCACAAAAATAGTGAACATGAAATATAGAGTTTTCACAACATTCAAAGAAATAACTCCGAACATAACTCCACCGACACACAGAGGACAGCTACCCCCAGAGAGATGCCTTGACCCTCAACAGATTTTATATGAGTAAGAAATATGCCTCTGAGATGTTGGGGTTTTATTATTGTAGCATAACTTCATCTCTCCTGATATAACTGGCAACATGGAAAAGAAATGAGGTGGAGAAAAGTAATCACTGCCCACTGGCAATGCAGAGCTAAACATCTTAGAGGTAGAGTCCAGCCCACTCAAAGCCATCCACGCCACTGTAATACCCAGTGTAACTGGGAAATGTCTTGTGACCTTCAAATCTGGCACTGCACAGCTGCATAATGCAATATAATATCTTGAGTTACAGCCTGTAGAAGTAACACAATAGTCCATTCTTGGTTTAGAGAAGAAAGAGACTCTAATTCTGAACCTCTTCTTTTTCTTAAAAAGACCCAAATTACACAGCTTTGTATTCATTGCAAGCTTTACCCATCTGTTTCTGAGATGCTTAAAAGCACCTACACGTTTTGTATAAAGTAAGGATATCACTGGTGATGATTCCTTTCTGAAAGAACATGAATATTCCTTTCCAGCAGGAGTACAGCTATCCTGGTCTCACTGATCACTCTCTATTAATCGTTCATTGACTTTTAACAGAGACAGAAGTGGACCTGCAGCATACCCTTCTTTTTCAAAGCACTAAATGGCACTGTTACCATGGTTAATGACACTGAAATGTTTCTGATGGTGTCACTGAAATCTCACTGGGATCAGACAATCTAATCTAGAGAATCCGTGGTGTCAAACACAGGAACACCACTCTAGGTACCTTGGCCAAAAGTCTACTGGCATTATGTGTGGAAATTTTTAAGTGCTGAACAAAATGCTATATTTGTACTCATTTCTAATTATTTCTAGCTGGAGGACACCATAGTCCAATTAAGACACCTATGCAGTAATAGAAAAGGACCCCTCAGGTATCTGCTCCATCAGGCAATGCCATCTGAAGAAGAAATGGTAACATAAGTAAAAGAAATGCTGTTGTAAGAAGAAGATAAAGTAATTATTAATAAAACTCTGTCATCAACTTGAATAGGTTTGAACATAAGATGTATCAGACTCATTTGTGATGAACTAATGAGAAATTTAAGGCAAAGAACATGATTATTGAATCCAAGTCTTGAGTTCAAAGTTTCCCTCATCAATGCAACAGAAAGATATTAAACAGAAATCAAGAAAATTTGTTTTAAGTGTGAGAACGATACTGCAACTATATTTTTAAAGAAAAGACTTTATCTTTTAAGGATATGCTGAGACATTTCAGAATGTGTAGTTATGGAGGCTAGGCTTTGCTTCACCGTAATCTGGGTGGAGGTGGGACGAGGTGAGTGTATAGATGAAACAAGAGGGCCAGTTCCAGTCACTGCTGAGGCTGGGTGGTGGGTCCATCAGATTCATTACTTCTTGCTTTCTACTTCCGTGAATGTTTGAAAATGTCCATAATAAAGAGTTAAAAAAAATATTTCACCAACAAGCCGAGGCCCATGAATTAACAGTTTGCCAAGCCCTTGACTTACAAATACCAGTGGGACAGCAAAGGAAAAGGTGTGTACAAGCAAGCCCGGTCTCCTCATTACTCTACCTGTCCACCCTGTACACAGAGTTGTTGCTTATTAAATTTAATCAACTACACTGATTTGCATTTAATAGCTGGACATTTCTGGGATGTTTCAAAGGAATGCCCACCGTTGGGGAACAAAGGAAAAGTTTTTCCTAATGAGCACTGAAAGCTTGTTGCCCTGGGCTGCCTTAACCCGTGTGCTCCTCTCTTGTGCCTCAACAGCCAGATTGGCTCTCAATTTGGGCATGTCTTTTATTTTTTTTTAATTTCAGGTAAGTCATCCTCTCCTTCTTTAAATTTAATTGGCATGTATTACAAGTCTAATTTTCTAAACTTTCTCATACTTCTCCAAATTTCCTAGGGCTTCTGAAGTGAATTAGACATACTTCAAATTCCAGCTTAATCATGCTTCTTTTTTTAAAAAATAGAAAAAAAAATTTCATGGCTCTGTGGAAGATTTGTTTTTCTCTCTCTCTCTCGGGAATTTATAAAATAGCTAATTGTTACTGAGTCCAAATTCATTCTGCTTGCCATGTGACAGGACAATAAATTGGGAGATGAGGTGTGGGGACAAGGAATAACAACTTAATTTGGAAAGCCAGCAGACTGAGAAGATGGAAGACTAATATCCTGGAGAATCATCTTCCCCAAGTCAGAATTCAGGCTCCTTTTCTACTGAAAAAGGGAGGAGGTGTGGTTGGAAGTTTCAAACTTCTTGGTGTCAGAATCCTTTGCTCCTGCAGCTGTCCACGTATGTGAGATCATGGTGTCCCTGTAAACCTCCAACAAAACAAATGTTGTTCTCTATTTTGCAACTTTTTAATCTGTATATGAATGGAAAAGTGTTATACCCTTAAGGTCAGAGCCTTGAGAATGGGCTGTCCTGTCTATTTCAGGCTGTAGGCAACATTCTTTCACAAAAGGTACAGAAGCAGCATGACTAAGCACAGGAAACAGAACACAGTGTTAGAGCCAAAGGAAGAGATCCAATATGGAGTCAGATTTGTTCTTTCTTATTACATAATGATGGTGGTGGGATGGGGGATGTAATTCTTTAAAACATCATAAACCTGCAATAACCAGAAGATTCCAAAATAGTTTAAAGACTAGAATTTGACCAATTTTGATCTCAGAAATCTACAGCAATGGATAGTTACAACATGATGCTTTGCCTTCTTCTAGTAATATTTTCTAAAAAAATAGAGTGGAGAAATGATTTGGACACAGAAATCATTCATAATTAAGTTAAATAAATTAATGTAGAAATTGTTTAATAAGAACAAATAAAGTTGGTGTCTTCCATTAGGTAAAATTTATACTTAAGTGCCATTTATAGTCATGAATTTATAGAGAGAGAATCATCAAGAAAGGAATTTCTTCACTTACCAAGGAAGTCTGCAACATTTCCTAACCCTCTAAAGATCATTTGCATGGACTCATACGTTGGTAAAAGAACTTCAGAATACTCTTTGGCAATAGCCACTGGAAGCTGAAAAGATGGCTATCTTAATTCAAACAATTTTACTCCTAAGTATATATCCAACAGAAATGAATACAATTATTCACACAACCTCAAGAGCAGAACCCTCTGGGTGTAAATCATCAATCTTACTGTTATCAATCTCGCTGTTTTCAGTAAACAATGCTAACAAGCTGGTACAAATCTCAAATACTGACTTATGATTACAAAGCAATGCCTTCAGTGTTTCATGCCTTTACCAGGGAGTCGTTGTTGAGGTATATTTTTTTTTTAATTCAGGACAGAAGGCTATTTCTAGGTCTGCTGGAATTAACCCTCAAAGCACAGCAAGTTAGCCCATTTTAAGCTCATCCAATTTTGCCTCCTGAAATGAATACCACTGGAGATAATCTTAGGGTTAATTATCACTTTCTGGAAATCCCTGGTAATTTACAAATCTGTAAACTACAAACAGCAATATATTAAATCATCGACAATCCTGAAGAATTTCACAATATTTGTTCCCAATGATCAAGGAGAAAAGATCCTGGAGCAATGGGATAAGGGATTTGATGAGGAACTAGGGAAAGTTCTGGACATGATAGGAGGCAGCTGTCCATTCTATGTACTGGAGAGAATGATCATAGATACAGAGTGTGCATTCAGGAGCCCTGCAGGATGCAAAAGCTGCACATGGACTCTCTACTCCTGGTTTCTATTTAGCTCCCTATAACTTTGTTCTGCATATCTGTTCTTTACCCAAGATAATTTTTCACAGTATCACCTATCCTCTTAAATAGATGTGTATGCAATATATGTATATATACTTAATTACAGGCATGTTATAAACTCATATATCATGTCAGTCCCTACTATTGTTGCTGTGCAGGACACTCATAACTATGGCAATCATCTCATGGACCAACTTAACTACTCCAAAGGGAATCTGGAGAAATTTCTTATTTTCTCAACTACTTGTGCAGATATTAGAAAGACATACGAAGATATTTGGTTCCTTTTAATTTGTTATCCCAACACTTATTTTGTCATTTTGGGGTCAAAATGAACATGGCTTTAGTATTTTTAGGATCATTCAAGTAAGGTATGTTAATTCTTAAACACACACAGACTCACAGACTACATAAAATTTTTTTAAAGTTATTCTAGTTGAAGAGGGCCAAATTCCTTCATTGAAATTTGGTTTCTCTCACAACTCCACTGAACCAGAGTGAAAAGGAATTCTTAAAGACAAACTCCTAAGGAGAAGGTGAGGAGGAGAGGACAATAAAACACTGGATGCTGCAAAGGAGGTGAGTGTGTAGCAACTGATTTAATAGATGGAAGAAAGCTAAATTCCCTGCTAACAGATGAGCAAATTGTGAAAGAACCTTATTTATGCTACAGAATTCTTAGAAGCTCAGGATTTCACAGCATTTGACATCTCTAGAACTGAGGAAGAATTGGGGAAGGAGGGTCTATAATTTTTAAACCTGCTGGGAAGGTAAGAAGCAGTAGATCAGTCATTAGATCCTCTAATCTATACTGCTGGGAAATTTCCCTTCCTTCATCTCAGCAAATGCTTGTAGATTTAATCTCTGAAGCTCTCTGGCTGGTAGATGCCAGGCACAGTTGAAAGTATTTGAGTTTAACCTGGATGTCAATATTCATTGCCAATTCTGAGAGCAAAGACTGCAACTTCACTTCTAGAATTACAGCAACCAGATTGTTATATTGTGAGTGGGAAATTGTAAACTTCTTCCGTAGAAAGTCTGTCCAGCCCAAGGAGAAACACCTAAAAATATTGTCATTCAAAGTTGCCACAAAGAACCCACTCAAGTCACCCAGTGATAAGGCACATTATCAACAAGCCCCACACGTGGTGAGGAGAGGAGGGGGATCTTCCAGCATTAGAGACAGTCCAGGGTGACCAGAAAAAACTCTAACCTAGAAGGCAGAGGACAAACAACTTTGCATATAAAGAACAACTTTGACACTATGACAGTAGAAGAAAATCTTAATCATTGTCATTAGCATTCTCTAAGAGGTGAAAGAAGATACTACAATACAAACTGGACACTTTAAAAAAAAAAGAATGTCTAGAGAATAAAAAAGAGCTCATGAAGATTAAAGGACATGATGACAGAATTGAAAACCCAGTAGAAGCACTAATAGGTCAAGAAGAGGAAACTTTTCCAGAAAGTAGAGCAAAAGATCAAAAGACAGAAAATAGCTATGAAAAGATAAGAGAATCAGGAAGAACAGATGCAGCCAAATAATATGTTTCCCAAAAAGAGAGAATGGAGAACATGGAAAGGGGAAGAAATTACCATGAATTGCTCAATTAAAACAACCCACTGAGTGCCTCAACATAGTGAATCAAAAAAAACAAACAAAAAAACACTTCTACCAAGGCATAACTTGGTTTTTCAGAACACTGGTGACAAAGAGAAAATTCCACATATTTCAGCAGAGTGATATAGTGGGGAAGAACACATTGCATAGACAGCTTGAGGAATCAGATGGCTCTGGACTTCCCCACAGCAGCCCGGAAAGCAAGAAGACAGTGAAGAAATAAAATCAAAATTCAGAAGGATATTGGTTTCCAAAATAGAATTCCATACCTTGCTAAATTATCAATCAATATGGAGGTAAGACAAGAACACTTTCAGACTTGGAATGTCATTTAAAAAATGTATATTCTTTCCACCCTTTCTCAAAAATCTACTAGGGAATGTGTGTGAACAAAACAAGAAACAGTGAACAAACAAACCAAAGGGCATCTGTATCAGGAAACCAGGAGAGAGGCAGAAAGGCCAAAGAATCCTCAAGACAGGGAAGAGAGATCCCAGGATGACATCCGTGCCACAGAGATATGTGGTCACCAGTCCAGGTTGGAGGAGTTTCGCTCCAGAGACAGACATTCAAGGGTTCTGCTCATATAGTTCCATTTACCTGATGACGATCTGTGTGCCTTGTTCATCTTGATTATGCATTGGGGAAGCTCCTGCTCTCCTCCAAATGCTCTGTACCCTGAAGCAAGTAAGTTCAGTCATTTCATCTGACAGAACTGTTCTGTCTTTGGATAGATCTGAAACTCGTAAAGTAGTCCATGGTGACCTTAAAGGAAGAAAACAGAAAGCCGTCTACTCTCTCTGACTATGTATTGGGTATTCAGTATTAGTCCTGCCAGATACCCTTTTGTGTATGTGAGCCCCCTTTTCCCAGGACTCAATCAGAAGCTTGTATACTGACTTTTCTGAGAAAAAAACTCTTGGAAACTATAAAGTTGCCTGAAGCCAATGAATCAGAGACTGCTGATTTTTTCTCCCAAGAGTCTTCTTCTAAAGGTAATAGATTTGTGTGGGCTACTCAGTTTTTCCAAACCAAGCAATATATCGTTTAGATAAAATACATAGAAAGTAAATCATTTCTTAAAGCAAGGGAATGAGTCAGGTAAGAGACAGATAGTGTTACCTGGAAAATAGGAGGCAGGATGAGAGTAGATGATTTGGAGACAGACAAACTGTAGCCTGGGTCAGTAAACAGTCTTTTTGTAATTTTACACATGTAAAAAAAGTGTATATACGTAATTGTGTATATATGTATTATACATTTATGTCTAAATTTTACAATAAAAATTAAAACATGAAGTAAAAATAATTCATAATCCAATCTCATAGAAATAATCCCTTTCATCACAACAGTATTTCCATGTATGCTTGTGTGTCTTTCATATGACATTTTCAACTGTTTTGGTTTGATGTTGCTATTTTTTTCACTCAACAACATATTGCAGATTTCTTCCCAAGTCAAAATACATCCATCTCCTTTAAAGCAGTATCTGAATGTTCCATAATTTATTCTACAATTCTCAGTAGGAAACTTTCCATCTTGAAGTTTTTCTCCTCCTGAAATGGAAACATGTATATCTTTCCTTTTCCCTCTGCTTAGAAATACAGTAACAACCAGAAAGATAAGAATATGAAGCACTGAGGACTTACTGGAAAGTAAGCTCTCTGGAGATGGCTCTGTTGCATTCACTAAGAGAGTTGACTATCTGTTTTTTTTTTTTTAATTGTGATTTTATGTCCATACATTTCAGTATTTCACTGTTTTTTCCGGGGAGGGCATTAAAAATGTTATATTTATTATTGGGATTATATACCCTCAATAATTAATGTTCTTGGAAGAAAAATCTGCTATTATATTTAGTTCATTTTTAATTCATTTATTTTGGTATCTAAACAATACAAAATGTATAAATAAAAAAGTTTAAGATCTCTCTGTCACCATCACCACCATGACACTACCACCCACTCACAAGGTAATTAGTGATAACAGTTTGATATTATCCTTCCACGGGCTTTTCAATGGAATTTTCTCTTCTAAACAAGAACTGCTTGCAGTACAGATTGTTCCACACAGCCTCTCTGGAGCCTTCTTAGCATCAGGGATAATAAGAAACCCGATGTCAGCTGACACATCAGCAGAAACAAAGGAACTGTATGATAATCTTGTTCTCAGAAGTACTTGGGATTCTTTGCACTTTCCTATATATATCTATCTACTCAAATCACTATGCAACCATGCAGTTTTCTGTTAACAGATCCCCAGGGCCCAATTCCTTTGACAAAGACCATTTGAATTCATTCAGGAAATCTTTTACAGGCAACCCTCTTATACCAACTCAAACTCCACGATCCTGGGAATCAAGTTTCTTCCCAGTCTAAACAGAAAAGGCGGCAATAGCCATCAACTCCCATGCCTAGGCTGGCTTCATATCAAACAGTCTCTTCAGAAGCCCAGATACCTTTAGCTGACCACCAGGGCCTATTACAAAGCACAGCATTCACAAGAAGACATCAATCCGCGCTTTCTGCCAAAGCAGCACAATGTCTTTCTTGAGTGCTTGTTAAATAGGGACTTGAAGCCCAGAATTGGGTCCATAACCCCAGTTTAAATCTCTCCTACACCCCATGCCCTCTCCTGTTCCCACCATCCTCCTCCCCTGATCCTTTCCATAGTTTAATAAAAGGGGTATAATGGCTTACAAGAAATAGTCAAAGATAGTTATACCTGAAAAATCTTGCCAAATGATGAGAGAATTAAGCTGGACCTAAGATTCCCAAACATCAATCAGGATCACACATGCAGTGGTCAGAATAAATTTATAAATGTACCGTGATTATAGACCAAGTGGAAAGCTTGAAAGAAAGATCACCCAGCTGATGTGAGTGAGGGCCAGACATGCTAAGGTTACTTTCTAAATCTTAACTCATTCAATGTCTGGAAACTTTGCATAGTAAACAGAATTAGTCACAAAGCATCACTTCTCTGGAATTTGGTAAACAAAACCTAAACATTCCTAGCCAAGAACATAAAATTTTATAAATACATTTTCCTAAAACTAAGTGCAATTAACCATTTTAAAGAGATTCACCCATTTAGCTCAAAATTGGATGAACAAAGGCATATATCATTTCTCATTCATTTGTTACTGTTTTCATACTGTGCCATTTTATTTTGTATTAGTACCATAATGAGATTATGTTTTCCTACTATTTTACCATTTCTATGAACAGATTACTAATTATTTCTGTCTTAGATTTATTGAATGTCACCACACTAATATCCTCTGGTACCCAGTGAAATATGAAGCTGTTAACAAATAAACATGTAAGAAAGGAGTTTAAATTCTTTCCTTTCTGTAGGATTCCCTCTATTTCAGGGTGTCATTTCCAATGATCAATAGAACACAGCTTTTCCATCATGCAATGAAAGTGAACACACTATACTGTTTATTGGGAGTTGGCTATCTTAATTTTGTTTTCAAATTGGGAATTTGAAGTTTCTATTTCATTTATTTGAAAAATACAGGTCTTCTGTAGAAAAAAAAATGTTTCTCCAAACCATTATTATCAGATCTATTTGAATTATATTACAGATCTCTGAAGAAAGATCAAAGAAGCTTTTCCTTCTACAACTATAAGCTCTCTGAGAACAAGGATTATGTTTTAGTCACTATCAGTACTTAGCATAGTTCTTGCAGTATAGTATGCAGCTAATAACTGTGTAACAGACCAATAAAATTAGATAAATGTATTACTTAACATTAAAGATAATACTAGAACTAACAATATAATCATTATAAAGCCAGAAATAAATAGGTTTCTAATAGGATGTGGGTATTCAAGTCAATGTAATATTTTATGCATCTCTAAAGCATTTATTTATTCATTTAATCATTCATTACTTTATTACAAAGAGAATAAATGTTTTCTCCAATCAGACTGTAGCTTTCATTGCCTTCTATATAGCATAAAATAATTTATATCCGTTGGAAAATTTCTCTATATTTTCCTTTTTCATTGACTGAAAGAGAGAACCCAGGCAACCCTGGTAACCTGCCCCAGCAGCAGAGAGGAATAATAAAGCCAAGGTTAGCCCCTCTCTGCCACAGCGTCTCAGAGACTAGGGAGAACAGAAAGCTCCCAATGTATCTGGTGGACAAAACCAGGTTCACTGTAGTTTCAAAGACATTTTAGCTGATAACCAACCATGACATAAATTTACCCAGTCTGATGAGCAGTGGGTCAGGCAATTAAAAGAACGATCAGGTAGCATTATGCAGTGAGTTTGTGGAAGGGCATAGAAGCTCCTAGCCCAGAAGTTTGGGGAATTAGGATTAGGGAGGTCTGACCAGAAACACTGGTACTGAGTTGGGCCCAGAAGCACAAAAGTAAAGTGAAAGTCAACGGCAGAGTTTAAGGTGGAAGAGGACTTATTAAAGGCACAGAGAAACCCTGGCATATTCCGGCTATTGTGAGTTCCTCAGTAGACTTGACAAGAGAGGGCATAGTGACCAGAACCAGACACAGAGGGCCTTGAACACCACATCAGTGGGCACAGACTACCCTATAGGTGAAAACGGATCGATGAGGGATTCTACATTAGAGCACGTTATGAGTAATTTGTGTCTGAAGACAAAAACTATGTGAAGAGTATATTGATGAAGGCCAGACGGTGGGAAGAGTAACTAGTTTAGGATGTTACTACTACTAACTAAATTATTAAGTATATAGGCAACAAATTCTAAGGACCTTCACAAATGTCCACTGCTAACATATAGTTAATCCTAAAACGTCCTCTATTCTCTCCCTTGCTTTGGAGGGTTCATTCAGGTATTTGGCCAAGTATATTTACCCCACCACGGGACTCCCACTTTGGGGGACAGCTACACACCTAAAAATGCTTTGCCAGTTCTCCATTAACTGGGATATAGATGTACAGAATCACCTGTCAAAACTAAGTAAAGTCTCGACTTCAAAAAAGGCCTGTTTACTACTCTGATGTTCATTTTTTTTAAAAGGACAATCCCATTATTATCCATTCCAAACTATTTCAGGGCAGAAACAATCCACAGAGAGCACTGTGCACTATTTGATGGGAAAATATGAAATGATAAGTTGGTTTAGCTCTTTCTAGCAGTATATTGATTTTGTAATTTTTCCAAATGACTAACTGAAATAAAATAATTTATGCATGGTCAGAAAAAAAATAAATTTAATTTTGGTAATAACTGTTTAATCATTTACTTGATTCCTGAACAAACCTAGATACTAAATTATACCGTAGGTCATACAATAAGATTATCTGCCTGTCATTGCTATAGGCATTGCTTGCTATTATAAGAAGAGGTTTTACACATGTCAAACAAAATAATAAAAAGCCAAATAGTGAACATCAGAAGACACCTGTCTTATTTAGTATACAAATTTCTCTACATAAAACAAAATACTGTAATTACACTGAACAACCAGTAAGTATTACAGATTAATGTTCAAAAGTCCGTTCCATTTCTTTACACTAATGATGAATCAACAGAAAAAGAAAGTAAAGAAACAATCCCTTTTAAAATAGCACCCAAAGTAATAAAATACCTAGGAGTAAATCTAACCAAGGAGGTGAAAGGATTATACACGGAAAACTATAAAACACTATTTAAAGACGACTTTAAAAAATGGAAAGATATCCCATGCTCCTGGATTGGAAGAATCAATATTGTTAAAATGGTCACACTGCCCAAGGCAATCTACAGATTTAATGCAATCCCTATCAAATTACCCAGGACATATTTCACAGAACTAGAACAAATCATAATCAAATTTACATGGAACTACAAAAGATCTAGAATTGCCAAAGCAATACTGAAGAAAAAGAAAGAGGCTGGAAGAATAACTCTCCCAGACTTCAGACAATACTACAGAGCTACAGTCATCAAGACAGCATGGTATTGGTACAGAAACAGACATACAGACCAATGGAACAGAATAGAGAGCCCAGAAATGAACCCACAAACTTTTGGTCAACTAATTTTCGACAAAGGAGGCAAGAATATACAATGGAACAAAGACAGTCTCTTCAGCAAATGGTGTTGGGAAAACTGGACAGCAGCATGTAAAGCAATGAAGCTAGAGCACTCCCTTACACAAAAATAGAGCATGTAAAGCAATGAAGCTAGAGCACTCCCATACACAAAAATAAACTCAAAATGGATCAAAGATTTAAACATAAGACAAGATACAATAAACCTCCTAGAAGAAAATATAGGCAAAAAAAAAAAAATAGGCAGAACATCAAAAATTTTCTCCTAGAACAGTCTACCCAAGTAATAGAAATAAAAGCAAGAATAAACAAATGGGACCTAATGAAAATTACAAGCTTCTGCACAGCAAAGGAAACCATAAGTAAAACAAAACGACAACCTACAGAATGGGAGAAAATTTTTGCAAATGAAACTGACAAAGGCTTGATCTCCAGAATATATAAGCAGCCCACACGATTTAATAAGAAAAAAACAAACAACCCAATCCAAAAATGGGCAGAAGACCTAAACAAGCAATTCTCCAAGGAAGACATACAAATGATCAATAGGCACATGAAAAAATGCTCAATATCACTAATTATCAGAGAAATGCAAATCAAAACTATGATGAGGTATCACCTCACACCAGTCAGAATTGCCGTCATTCAAAAGTCCACAAATGACAAATGCTGGAGAGGCTGTGGAGAAAAGGGAACTCTCCTACACTGCTGGTGGGAATGCAGTTTGGTGCAGCCACTGTGGAAAACAGTATGGAGATTCCTCAAAAGACGAGGAATAGACTTACCATAGGACCCAGGAATCCCGCTCCTGGGTGTATATCTCGAAGGAATCCTACTTCAAGATGACACCTGCACCCAATGTTCATAGCAGCACTATTTACAATAGCCAAGACATGGAAACAGCCTAAATGTCCATCAACAGATGACTGGATAAAGAAGAAGTGGTATATTTATACAATGGAATACTATTCAGCCATAAAAACTGACAACATAACGCCATTTGCAGCAACATGGGTGTTCCTGGAGAAAATCAGTCTAAGTGAAGTAAGCCAGAAAGAGAAAGAAAAATACCGTATGAGATCGCTCATATGCGGAATCTAAAAAAAACCAAAACCAAAACCAAAAACAAAAAACAAAAATACAAAACAGAAACAGACTCATAGACATAGAATACAAACTTGTGGTTGCCTGGGGACGGGGGGTGGGAAGGGACTGGGATTTCAAAATGTAGAATAGATAAACAAGATTGTATTGTGTAGCACAGGGAAATATATACAGGTTCTTGTGGTGGTTCACAGCAAAAGAGAATGTGACAATGAATGTATGTATGTTCATGTATAACTGAAATATCGTGCTCTACACTAGAATTTGACACAACATTGTAAAATGACTATAACTCAATAAAAAAATAAAACAGTAAGTATTACAACCACAGAGGCCCTACCAGAGCCTAGTTCTTTGTGACCACTCTGATAATTGCTATACAATACCCAGAAAACCTGTAGCAAAAACTTCTATTGAAAACTGATTTCTAAAATGTTTGTGTTATGCTTTTTATTTAGGCGGTTGTTTTAGTCTTTTTTAAACAATTTTACTTAAAAAAAAAAAAAGATTTCTTTGCCTTCTGTCCAAAGAGAGAGAAAGGGAGAGACTCCATTTTACTGTCTGGTAGAGTCTCAGTGAAAACTGGAGGTTTATCCTCAAATAGCATGTAGGTTAGCTGCATTTTCAGTCAAGAAATAAAAAATAATAACTACTTGAATTATTCAACAAGTTAATAGAGGTCAAACTGAACAATGATCACTATGCCTGGAAGCAGAAATAATAACTGCCTTTATGAAATAGAAAGTCCCTGGCTATTGTTTTTCTTCTCTCTGAAGGAAGTTTATAATGATCTTGATATTATTCTGTTTATAAAATATGAAATAGAGAGTAGAGAGCAATACAGAAAGAGCTAGCAAGTGACCGACTATTTGCAGTGATGCTACCTGAGACAAAACTCATTAACACTTTAGATGTCCCGAACAGAACAATGGTTATAAAGTGAAAATTTTCTAAGATAATCAATGCCGAAAGAGGAAAGTAATTTAGAACTTCCTTAAGTTCTACATGAAGTAAAAAAGAGAAGGGTGGGGGAGAGGGTAAAAAAATCAGAAAACATAAAGAGAAAAAAAAAATGACGGGTGGGAGGAGATGAAAGCAAGGAAGACTGGAAAGAAAACAGCATATTTATGTAAAAAGGGGGGAAAATAAATGAAAGGCATTAAATACAGTTTTAAGAATCACTTCTTCCCACAAGCTCAACATGTTCTAAATAGAAATGTTTGCTACTGTTTTTCTTTTCTAAGACACAAGAGACCACTGTATAAAATAAAAAACATTTTGCCTTACCTGCATTCTCATAAATTTTTTAAAATAGCAAAACATATAAAAAGTTATTTGGAAAAAATTAGAAACTATTAAAAATAAGATGAAAAATATATTAAAACATGCCTCTACACTTAAATTACACATAGCACATATGTGTTACATGACAGAAACATGTCTTGCTGAAGCACTGCCATAATTCATCCTTCATATTAAAGTTCAATGTTTTCAAGAATATGTAATTAGATATCTGACAACACAAAAATAAATGTTGGCAATTATTTCAAGCATAGAATAAATTTTTATGAATTATTTGAGGAGCACTTTACCCTTTAACATAAAATAATAAATAATAATTCAAAAACTATACTGAAGTGTTCTGAACTGGAATACATCCCAACAAGTTGGCAATAGTCTGCTTTTGCAGTCTGCTTTTCATCTCTCTAAAAAAATAAATTGCTCCTGCATAAACAATATTTCAGGAACTGACAGAGCTGGCAGCTAGGCTGAAGACAGCACAGATATTAGCAACCATGACTGATAGCAAAATTGGGGGTTGCAGAGAGAGGAAAAAGTATACATTCAAATTTAAGGAACAGCAGTTGTATTTCAGATTCTTTTAAAAAATGTGAGATGACATATTGAGGTCACCACTGATTCAAAAGATACATCTACAAGGGAGGATTTCACCATCCTGAAAATCTCCAGAGAAACCATCCGGAGATGTGCTGTTCTATCCCTTTCTGTGGTGGGCACACCATGGGTCCCTACGGCTAAACTCCCCTAAACTGGGTTCGCCCACTGGATGGTGTGGCTAACCAGTGAAGGGAGCTGAAGATACCATCCTGCTGGATGTGAGGCCAGTATGAAACCTCCAATCCACCAGAGCAGAGCTGCAAGAGGAAGTCGTTAATACCTTGATATAAAACCCCTGGTTTAATTTTAAGCTTTCCTCCAAACGGTATTTCCTGGGACAGCCTTTTGAATATCATCTTTCTGTTAATTCGTAGCAAAACCTATTCTGAAAAGACAAAAGCCTATCACTTTTCCTGGGTTGCTTTCTCAAAACACTTTTCTCAAGAACGTTTCTTATGTATCTTGTCTTGAAAAAGAAATGGTTAAATGCAAGAGTGAAAAATAATCATTCCCCAGTCTCCCAAAGGAAAGCACTCCTTCCTACAAGTCTGTAGAAATTTTAGTTATCTGCTATCTGACTTAAAAGGGAGTGCTCAAATTCAGTCTGTGTAGCAGAGACTATTTATGTCCCTCAATACCTAGTCTCCCCTCCTTCCTCTGCTAATAACCCCTGAATTTCACCAGGAATATGGAACCCAGGTACATGTTCTGAGAATCCATCACAGTTAAGACCACCTTTGTGACTACATTCTGTCTTTTGATGTAGTGAAAGTGATGAGTACCACTTCCAGGAGGCTGTCATCTTCTTATTGGCCCTCCCTACTTTTCATCCCCTTAAAAAGAGCAGCGAACTCAAACATGGTGACCATATACACGACCTGGTTTCCCAGGACACTCAGATTTGCTCCTACTATTCCAGGGTCTTCTGGTCACCCTCATCTGAGACTATTAGATGGAAACTGTATTGAGGGTGGCTGAGTCACAAAAAAAGAAAAAGTTTCTGCTATCTGGTCTTTGTTAGAGCTGCTAAAAGAGAAAACAATATAAAATCAATAGAGAAAAATCGGAAATCCCTGTTAAATTTCAGAATTAGACACAGTTATTTCCTTCAAGGTGTCTAAAATCTAGTGAAGAATTTTAATGAAGGCATGATTTTTTTTAATGTTTGGAATCAGAAAGAAAGAAAGAAAAAGAAAGAAAGGAAGAAAGGAAGAAAAGAAAGAAAGGAAGAAAGGAAGAAAGGAAGGAAGGAAGGAAGGAAGGAAGGAAGGAAGGAAGGAAGGAAGAAAGAAAGAAAGAAAGAAAGAAAGAAAGAAAGAAAGAAAGAAAGAAAGAAAGAAAGAAAAAGCAAGCCAGCCAGCCAGCCAGCCAGCCAGCCAGCCAGTGGGAGAAGTTGGTCCCAAAAGAGTATTTTTGCCTGAAGAAACCTAAGAAGGCTTCTTGGATGGGGTAGGACCTAACCTGTGCCTTGATTAACAAATATGAATAGTCTTTTAAAAGGGCAGCAGAAAGACTTGAGGTAGAGAGATTAGCATGAGCAAAGGTAGAAAGGGAGCAACGTGAATGACATGTTCAAGAAATCCAACAGTAGAGTATCAGGTGGGTAGGACGTGGGAAAAGCTGAAATGTGTTGTAACTGGGATTCAACTTTGGAGAAATAGGAACGCTATTCTGAGAAGTTTGGAGTTCATCCTGCAGGGAGTGCGAAGCAGACAAAGGTTTCCCTAAACCTTCCCTGTAAAGGACAAAATGTAGTCAAAATATATCATAGTGTTCCTATCCACAGGACATGTGGCTGACCAGATATGGTTAATGAGGGAAAATAATAAATGATACATGGCAGGATATCTTCCAAATAACCAGTGCTGGTCTCCATCCCCATCTTCTGTTACTTCTCTGCCCTTTCTTATTCCCATCCCCACTTTTCAGATTTATTCTAGTTTTTAGATTATTCTTTACTTCTAATTTTCAAAAGCCAATGCCTTGGGAAATTCAAACCTTGAGGAAGAAAAATAAATACATTTGGAAGAAATCAGGAAGAGTAAAGAGTCAGACTACAGCCTTCCCATGCCACATTTACAAGCACACCAAGATGCCCTTACGAGTGAGAGAAGAAAAAGAAGACTGCTCTTCAGAACCAAGACGCTGGCTGTCCCTGAGAGATGGGCTCTGCACTGGCTCAAACCTAGAACTCCCAGGAAATTCTGTGGGAGCTGGGAGTAGAAGCGACAGTCACCCCTTTCCTTAGTAGAATGCGGGAAATCCTCAGATACAAAATAGCAAACAGAAAAACAAAAGACCAAAAAAAAAAGTTGTCCACATTCTCTGTCTCCATGTTAGCTTATGCTGCCCCAGTCAGCAGTCAGCAAGAGGAAAATGAAAAACCCCACACAAACAGTTACAACTGTTGGGCCCCTCAGGACCTGCAAGAGGTAGGAGTGGAAACACAGACTCTAACAGATCAATACGTAGAGTGCAGTCCTCGGGGATTTTACAAGGGTTTTGCCACCTTTGGGGGCAAGTATGCCTTGTTACTGCCTCTCTTTTAGTAACCTAGGGAACACTCTACCCGTGCCCACCAAAACAATCCACGTAAGGATGATAGTGAAAACTGTCTTCATCACTGAAAATGTAATGTTTTAAACCCTGAGTGCTTGAAGAACCAGAATTAAAAGCAAAATTCATAGCATTCAAGTGCTTTATATTTGTTGGCCCTCAACAAAAACAATACTATGCAATTAAACGATTTTTCCCCCCAGAGGGCTAAAGAATTTTAAGTACCTACTCTCAGTAATTATAATAGAAAGCAAGCATACTTACATCAAAATTAAAATCCGATTTTCAGTTATTTTATTTTGAAATCATAACACCTTTTCCCTCTTAATAGGCCATACGATTTACTTTTAGGGAACTTATGAACATATTTTTAAATAAAGTAAGAGGTATTGCCACAAGCAGGCAGTAAAATATTTACTCTGTTTTAATCAGGGCTATTTGGCACTGTAGTCAGTTTATTTTACTAATGATTCCTATACATACAATCAAAGATAGATATTTTACTATTGTTATGAGGGTTCGTCATGCAATTGCATCATGAATTTTTGGGAAGAAAACATATTAAGATATGCTTCAAAATAGAAGGATTAAAAAAAAAAACCACAGCTGATTCATTTGCAAGGAAGTATTCAATGTGAATGGCTGTCCCTAGAAACTTTAAAAAAGAAATGCATTTTCAAGTTTCTTTTTTTCCAGTCAGAAAATTTACGAGAAAGAAAAGGAGATATTTATGAGAGAACAACTTTATGTAAAATTTGTGAACACTTGGGGTGCCAAGATAGTAGGATTAGTGTGAACCATATGAGAGTGCCAGTATTCGACCATTTTAAACCCACACAGATGGAGATTTGTAAGACTCACCTAATAATTAACTTCTGAAACACAAAAGCCAAAAAAAAAAACCTATTTATTTTAAAAATTTTTTTTTCAGTTTTCCCTAATAATCACACTAACTTAAAGGGTCTCTCCCTGAATTACCAAGGCAGGATTGATGAGTACGAAAAGGAGATTCACATCTTCCCACCAAACCATCCAGATCTTTAAATTAAGCTACTAGAGGAAAGAAACTGAGTATTTAAGAAATAAACTTAAAAGATAATCTCTGTGTAATCATGTCTTTTTTAGGGAATTCAACATTTTCCTTAAGGAAAAGATGTCAGAATTCCTCCAAATCATAATGTATGATTCTCCCCAAAAATGTGGCTCTGGCCTCTTGGGCTAAACAAGGAGAGAAGAAAGAAGTTCATTGGATGTATCTTGATAAAAGGAAAAAGCTTCCTAGGAGAAAAGGAAATGATTCTGGGAAGGAAAAAAAAAAAAAAATAGAAAATGCAAACCAGTCCATCCTGACCTTCCCTTCCCAGAACCTTATAGAATCAGTCTTTTCTCATTTATCTTTAAAAGCGAAGATTAGGAGAGGATGACATTAAAAGAGGAGAGACTGTAACATTATACAGTTAATATCCCATAAATTCTCATGCTTTTCTATCTTTTCAAAAATTCCAGCAAAATTTGGAGAATTCCATCAAGCATCAAGGCCTGTCTCCCCAGCTTTTTAGCATTGGACAGCAGAAGGGAAGTACGAGAACTTCCCTAAATTTCCAAGCATTAGGATTTACGGATGTTTATGCTAAGATTTCTTCAGATGACTGATTTGTTTGTCAGTCTTGGGCTAAGTATGCAAAAGCTCAGAGTGTTCTCCTCTCGGAACATTGAAACAATTATCACAACTGCTCTAAAACCTTAAGGAATAAATTCTTCTGAATCTATTCTGAATTAGCAAATGCTCCTAGAGCTGGGAGATATACCTCCTCTTCATATTAGCATTTTGATGGGCCTCTTTTAAAAATGTATTCTGTACTTTCTTGCCTTCTTAAATTATTAAACCATGCTGTAGCTGGTGAGGGATTTAGAAGGCACTGTGGATGGTAGATGAGCGAGCCTGAACTGGAATCAGATCGCACTAGCTGTGTAATTATGGGACGTTACTTAGTATCTCAGAGTCTCAGGTTTTTATCTCTAAGCATCTACCTCTGTATTGAGAAGCAAAAATGTGGTAATGTATCCAAAATGAAAATCAGTACCAAGAACCTAAGTTCCCAATAAATGTTAGTTACTTTCATTCCTTCTCCTCCCCTAAAAAAACCCAAATACTATATATGCCCACCCCTCCACCACCCCATCACAACTGTGAAGCTTACCTTACAGGGCAAGCCCACTTGAGATACAAGGGGCCTTTTGCACCCACTCCCACTTTACCCCTTCCCCAGACTATCCTCTGTTACTTCTGGCCTTTTAATTCATTGTCTCAGTGTCTCTAGAAGGGATGACAGTTACTGGGCTTCAGCCTCCTACTCTCTCTGGCCCGTTTATGCCAGATAAGGGACGTGGGCTGAAAAACAAAACATAATGAAAAACAGAAATCCTGCCTCCAATTGGCTGTAACAATTGGGAAGTGTGTTGTCTCACATCACAATAAATCCAGCAGTAAAGGAGACTTCAGAGCTGGTTGGTCTACCCAGACACAGTCTCTCTCCCTCTTCAGCCACATATAGGATCTGCTTCATCTCAGGACTGTGTCTTACCTTCTTCACAAGAAGGCCATCAGAAGCAGTGGGGTACCAGGCTTCCTTGGCACATTCAAAAGGAGAGAGGAAAGAAACTCTTTCCCAGCCCTGAAATAAAGGGACTTCAGTTGAGCCTCATTATGTTAAGTTAGGTCATGTGGACACTCTTTGAAAGTTGTAGCAGAAAAGAACAAATCTGACTCCATATTAGATGTTTCTTTGGCTTTAACCCTGTGCCCTGTTTTCTAGGCTTAGTCTTGCGAGCTCTGCACCTTTTGTAAAAGAATGTTGCCCTTAGCCTGAAATGTACAGGAGAGCCTCTTCTCAAGGCTCTGACCCTTAAGGATATTAACACTTTTGCACTTATATAAAGATAACAAATTGCAGAATAGAAAATAACATTTGTTTTGTTAGAGGTTTTACAGGGACACCATGACCTGGCCCAAATGGACAGCTATAAGAACAAAGAACTCCTACAGCAAGAAGTTTGCAACAACCAATCACATCCCTTTCTCTTTCAGTATAAAAGGAGCCTAAATTCTGACTTGAGCAAAATGGTTCTCCAAGACATAAATTAGTCTGCCATCTTCTTGGTCTGCTGGCTTTCCAAATAAAGTCGCTATTCCTTGCCCCAACACGTCTCCCAATTTACTGCCCTGTCATGCAGCGAGCAGAACAAGTTTGGATTTGGTAACAAAATCACCTGGGGAAATGCACCGATGGCTTAAGGGTAGATTACTGAAAAGATGCCACAACTAGAGTAGAATTACCATGATTGAATAAAAGTAATTCATATCTATACTTGGAGTGTGAGACGGGGGTAGGAGTAGTCTCAGTTTCCTCTTGAGGAACAAGAGCTAACTGGAAAAGGGCAGATGCGTGAACACCGGCAGGTTCTACTAAACAGTAGTGTAAGTTAGATAAGCACCAAAAGCCCCCTGCTGTCGGCTGTGCCAATAACTCGACGTGCGATCAGGCCCGGCACTCAGCCAGTTAGCCTGACTTAGCCCCAAAACCTTCTCCACACAGTCTAATAGGAATAATACTGTTAAGACATTAAACTGGTAATGTCTTCATTATGATAATTGTTTTGTTTCATGTAAATCATTTTGCCCCACTCCCTATGGCTAACTACACATTGACTCTAGGGCTTGAGTCTTCCACAGAAAGACCTGAACCCAGTCTAGACCTTAGAAATCATCACTCAGCTTTGTGTTTCCACTTAGACTATTTCTGATAACATAGCTAGTGTTTGTTGAGAAAGAAAAGGGTCCTCGATCTCACCAAAGTTTCATTTCATGCGTCAAAAGCAAGGAGGTCTAGACGCAAAGCTTCCCTGGAAGCCACAGAGCAGAGAGGCAGGGGGTAGGAAAACATGTGCAATACCTTCACATGTGAGTAAAATGTCCTTTTAGGACTTGGCGGGGGAGAAGAGAGCAAGAGAGCAGGTAAAGGTCAAATGATTTGCCTGGCTTCCCACATCCCAGGTTGAAAATCAAGAACGGTAATGTCAAAAACAATTAGAAAATTCTGGCCCAAGCAGAGAGGGCTTGGCTTCTGTCTTACTTCCTAAAGGGTAACTTAAAAAAAAATATCAAGTGTCTTAAGAAAGACTCACAAAAGAATGGCAACAGCAAAGTAGAAAGTACAGTGTGATGTAGTTAAGCAGAGACATATTCCTGCACACTTCAAGGAGGATGCAGAGGATAGCTGAGGGTCCCGGCTGTGAGCTCATCAATGGACTGGCAGCAGGGAGTGGAGGCGGGGAGAACAGTCACCCAGTGAAGGATAAAGTGGCCCTGCAGCCGAAGACCACAGGCAGATTGCCCAAGCCAGTGATAAAATGAGAGCCTCAGCTGGGCTTCAGAGAAACAGCTGTGTTCCCTTTCTCAGCCCCCACCACTGCCCAAGGTGGGAGCTAATCCAGGCCAGCAGAGGGGGAGCATCAGCAGTGGATGTGGCAGACCTGAGAGCTAGAAGCAGAGTTCATATGTGCAGTGCAGGTTCATATGTCATGAAAGCTAAGCGGTTAACCAGAAATGGCAAGGAATTAATCTCCTCAGTGTTTACCCTGCTGCTGTGTTCTAGAAATCACGACATGGTCAAGCATCTGCAACTCCACCCCATCCACTCTTCCCCATGGTCACCAAGCTCCACCACACTGGTCTCCCTTCTTTTTCTTGACTTAACCACTGGATGAAATGCTCTTCCCCTGCCTCTTTCTGTGACTGGCTTCTCCCATC
Organism: Camelus bactrianus; assembly: GCF_048773025.1. NCBI lineage: Eukaryota > Metazoa > Chordata > Mammalia > Artiodactyla > Camelidae > Camelus > Camelus bactrianus. The sequence continues at coordinate 83,518,461 of NC_133541.1, forward strand.
ATTCAGATCTCAGTTTGTCATGGTGGTGGTTTGTTCTGGCTTTTTGTAAAGATGGATTTCAAACCAAGCCATCATGCTTTCTGGTGAAATCTTTGAAGCATTCTCATTAACCTTTAGCAAACAGAAATCAAAGGCATGCACTGTTATCATTATTATTTCACTTTTTCTAAATACACTAGCCAAGAGAAATAAAATATAAATATTGGAAAGATTTAGGCATGGCAATGATATGCACTTGATATAGTCATATATTCAGAATACCCAAGAATATTGAAAAACTGTTAGAAGTGATAAAATTAAGTAAAGTCATTGGCATACAGAACAGAAGCTTTCATACGTGCAAACATTAAATATGTAGAAAATATCATAGGAATTCTTTTAACATTTTTTATTGATTTATAATCATTTTACAATGTTGTGTCAAATTCCAGTGTTCAGCACAATTTTTCAGTCATTCGTGGACATATACACACTCATTGTCACATTTTTTTCTCTGTGAGTTAGCATAACATTTTGTGTATATTTCCCTGTGCTATACAGTGTAATCTATTCTACAATTTTGAAATCCCAGTCTATCCCTTCCCACCCTCCACCCCCCTGGTAACCACAAGTCTGTATTCTCTCTCTGTGAGTCTATTTCTGTCCTTTATTTACGCTTTGTTTTTGTTTGTTTGTTTGTTTTTGTTTGTTTGTTTGTTTTTGTTTTTGTTTTTTAGATTCCACATATGAGCGATCTCATATGGTATTTTTCTTTCTCTTTCTGGCTTACTTCACTTAGAATGACATTCTCCAGGAGCATCCATGTTGCTGCAAATGGCATTATGTTGTCGGTTTTTATGGCTGAGTAGTATTCCATTGTATAAATATACCACCTCTTCTTTATCCAGTCACCTGTTGATGGACATTTAGGCTGTTTCCATGTTTTGGCTATTGTAAATAGTGCTGCTATGAACATTGGGGTGCAGGTGTCATCCTGAAGTAGATTTCCTTCTGGATACAAGCCCAGGAGTGGGATTCCTGGGTCATATGGTAAGTCTCTTCCTAGTCTTTTGAGGAATCTCCACACTGTTTTCCATAGTGGCTGCATTTCTTTAGGAGAGAGAGCCACTGGTTTGCATTTATTAACAATATTGTCAATGCTTCCTCTTCAAAGACAAATGAGAGATGCCCTCATTTAGCTTTTTAGTTCACTTCACAATTGATTCATCCATTGGGGTCTACTGGTCCTTCACATATATTATCTAAGGAAACTGGAAAGCCAAGTGGAAAGGTGGTTTTGTCTTAAGATCTGCACCAAAATCAGTTACAGAAACAGGGCAAGCCTCCAGGGCCAAAAAAGCCGTGAGCGAGGCCAGTTATTTAATTATCCAAGGGAATCGAGAGAAAGTCCTCTGAAAGAAGAGGTTTTCAGCATAAACAACGGTAAGTGAGCTGCCTTCAAGCTCAAAGAGAATGTGTAATTTTAAAAATAGCCTAAAGGGTTATTTTCCATCTACAGAACAAAACACAAATCTAGTGAACATTCTGCAGAATGGTAAGTGGAATAAAGTTAAACACTCAACTTAAGAGTAGGGCAACACTACACAGCTTCTGCTGTAAAAAGACAGGCAGTGAAGGAAGTAATGCTAACTGGCTCCTACAATAGCTGCCTGGTCTTTCCACTGCTAGCTCTTCCTAAAAAATAGAATTTCAGGCACACGTAGGACATGAAATTTTCTCCAAATCACTCCTGTGCTTACCTACAAGCAAGATTCACAAATAAAGAGCATTTTTTAAATACAATTAAACATATAAATCAATTTCCATTAATCACAAGTAAAGTTTCTCTTGAAGCAACAACTGATACTAAGTTTATTTTAAAAAGTGAAAAACGGGGCTACTCATGTTTTTTGGCAGTTATTTACTAATTAATCTTATAGTGGTTGAGTCTCCAGTGCAGGTCTGCTGTCTTATTGGTTATAGCCGATGTTCACAATGTTTATGGTAGCTCAGTTTCTTTAATCTAAATGCATTCCCATATACATGAAGATATGCATTCACATCTTTGTGGCAATGAAAATATGGTAACAGTGGGAAAATGAGAATCAGCCTTTGACCTGACAAGCCCAGGGAAATAAAAAGCACAAAAACTCCTAAAAGAGTTAACAGGCTGTGTCAGGGGCACCTGGGAGCAAATGTAAAAGACAAAGCAGAGGCAAAATGTCTTCAGGGAGTAATGCAGCAAGGACCTGGAGACTGGGTTTGGAAGGTGAAGGCTGGAGGACGGTGCACAAATGTGCAGGTACACTTGCACGAGTAATCTCCACTTTCACTTCTTGGACTTCATAGTAGGGTTTGAAATTGAGGATGGACAGTGTGGCATTGGGAGAGGTAGAACACTCAAGAGCAAGGCTCTGAAAACCAACAGCCAGGGTTTAAAGTCAGTCTCAACCACTTAGTAGCCGTGTGACACTGAGTCAGTCTAAATTTCCTAATCCCTTAAATGGGACTAGTGATAGATGTTACACCATAGAACTGTTACCATTACTAAATAAGCACATGGCATATATAAAATGCAAATAAGAGTGGTTGGTAATATTAACACTATTGTTCAAGCCATGTTTATTGAGTACATTCTACTTGCCAGGCACTGTTCTAGGTGTGAAGGATACAGCAGTGAAAAAAATAAATCTATGATATGCTACTCAGGAAGTGTTAAATGCTATGAAAGAAAAACAAAGGAGGTTAGAGTGATCGAGGGAGCCAGTGGTAGCGGTAGGAGAAACAGTAGATGAGATGAAAAAGGAGAACAGGGGCTAAATCATGAGAAACCTCAGGAGCCATGATAAAGACTTTGGACAATACTCTAGTCATTGGAAGATTGGTAATCAGGGAATAATATCCAATTAAACAGCTGAAAAAAAAAGATTTTGGCTGCTGGGGAAATAACTGTGGATATGGTCAGAGTGATTGGATTCAGGATATCCTTTTTTTTCCCCAGGATATATTTTGATAGTAGACCTGGGAAGTTTTGTTGGTAGACTGAAAGTGAAGTATAACAGAATGGGAAGAACCAAGGATGACTCTATACAAATAACGAAGGGGCTGACTGAGAAAGGAAAAGGATTGCCAGATATCAAGAGCTCTGTGTGGGGCATAATAATTTGTGATGCTTAGCAGAGATCTAAATGGAACGTCAAATAGGCAGCTAGATGAATGAATTTAGGGTTCAGGGTAGAGGTAAGGGCAGGAGACAAAAATTCAGGAGTCATCAGCACTTGGATGACAGAGAAAGCCATGGAATGAGTGAAATCACCTAAGGAGTAGTGAGTCCAGCTGGAGAGAATGGAAGGCTGCACCGCACTCTGGGGCACTTCAATACTGAGACGTTGGGAAGAGGGAGGCAGTGAGAGGAGTGGCAGTGGGGTGGCGTGCTTCTCAGGCACGTGGTAGAACTGCAAATGCGTTCCCAGAACGTGTGTTTCCCGGAAGTGGAGAAAGTATTTCCAAAAGAAGGAAGTGAACCAGTGTATCAAAAGTTGCCAAGAGGACAGGTAAGATAAGGACTAAGACTGGCTGGTGGATTTGGCAAGGCAGAGGGGGTGAGGACCTTACAAGAGCTGCTTAGGTAGGGTCCTGTCATGAAAATCTAGTTGGAGTGATGGCGGAGACTGGTGGAGTCTAGCTCTTTCGTGGAGTTTTGTTCTAACAGGAAGCAGCAAAACGAGCAAATACCTTTAGAGGGATATGAAGACAGGTGAGAACTTTCCGAAAAATGGATATATTATAGCATATTATATGCTTATGGAAATGATCCTAGAGATGGAAGGAGATGGTGCTGGGAGGAGGGGAATGGCAGGAGCAGAGGGCACAGCTAAACAGGTTGGCCTTCAGTGGTGGTACAAACAGTTCACCCACTGTTCCAGGAGAGGCAGCAAAGTATATGAGTACAGTTATGGGCATGTTGGTGGATTAAAAGGTTCCATTCTGTTTTCTTCTTTTTTATCAATGAATAAGAAACAAGAGCATTAGGTGGCCATTTAGATTGTGAGGGAAGTATAGGAGGTTTGAAGAAAGGGGAAGATGTTAAAGAGGTATTTCAGAAAGTGGAAGAGTAAATCAATAAGGGAAACATATACATAACAGGGTGGCTGAGCAGTATTGAGAGGCCATTTGAGGTTTGTGGTCATAAATTACAAGTGAGACCAGTCAGCATTTCGGTGTGTTTTTTCCAGCCATGTTCAGAGGCTCGGGTCCAGGTGCAGCACCAATGAAGAGTCAGATTTAGCCAGGGTCATGGGGCTGGACAATGCATTTCACTAAGGGAAGGAGGTCAAGTATGTTGACGGCATGTGCAAGAGAGTGATTATAATGAGAATCTTGAAATCCATGCCAAACACAGAGGGAAGTGAAGCGGTGGGGTCAATGGATAGGAGGTCCCATAAGGAGAGCAGAATGACTAGAGTAGAAATTTTAGAGAAAGAGAACTCTTGAAATAGGAGATGGAAATCAGAGAGCAGAATGCCTAAAATTATGACTATTTTTAACAATAACATAGGGATGTTTTCAATTGCCTCTGCAGCATCCATTTATCCCTTCTAAAACCAAAGACGCTTTGATAAGTTTGAATTCATCCAGTAATGGGTTGAATTATGGCCACACATAAACACACACACCCACACAAAAAGTTATGTTGAAGTCCTAACCTTCACAGGTACCTGTGAATGTGACCTTATTTGGAAATAGTCTTTGCAGATATCATCAAGTAAGATGAGATCACTAGGGTAAGCCCTAATCTAACTGGTATCTTTAATAAAAGGGGGAAATTTGGACACAGGCACGTGAAGAAAAATTACACGTAGCAGCAGAGACAGAGATTGGAATTACACAGCTGCAAACCAAAGAATACCAAGGACAGTTGGCAACACCAGAAGCCAAGAGAAAGGCATGCCACAAATTCTCCCCTAAAGCCTTCAAGAAAGCATAGTCTTACCAACACCCTGATTTTGAATTACCAGCCTACAATACTGTGAGAGAATCAGTTTCCATTATTTGAAGCCACACACTTCGTGGTACTTCGTTATGGCAGCCCAAGCAAACTGATGGAATCTACCCCTACCTCAAGGTCAGCAAAGTCCATCTCCCTGGCCATGCGATCACTTTGTGCATAAACGTGTGATTCAACAAGAGCCCAACAGGACACAAGGAGATTTTTGTTGGGCTTCTGGGAAAGAAAAACTCCTTCCCTTTCTTGAGTTGCTACTAAAACGCTCTTTCTTTTGGATGTGGAGAAGAATGCTTTAGCCCTGAAAACTGCTGGCAGCCAACTGGGAACTCTAAGGGGAGAACTCCAATCACGCTGGTGTCAGGATCAGAGATACTAAGGAGTAATACAGAGAAAAAGAAACCATTACTAAACCAGACTTGGGTCCACTCACCCTTGCACAGTGAAGCTTATCTACTGACAGTGGGTTGTGGTGAAGGAAAGTACAGTGTTTACTGCAGGACACCAAGCAAGGACTCTAGGCAGCTGGTGCTTAAATATCTGAACTCCCTAATGGCTTTCGGGGAAAGGTTTTTAAAGACAAGGTGAGGGAGTGTTGCAGGGTGCATGATCAGTTAGTTGGTCATGGACACTCTTCTGAGTGGCTAATGTGAGGTAGTGGGGAGTCAACATCATCAACCTTCTGGTTCCAACCTGACTGAGGTCTATATGCTTGGGGAAGCATACAGTTAACTTCTTGCATCTAGTGGGGGTTTCAATATTTGCAAAACAGTTCAAAGGACATGGCTCAGGATATTACCTATAGCCCTTGAAGAGGAACTAAAAGGTCCTTGAGTTTGTATAATGGTAAACTCTTACTCTTTTGTCTAGCTTGACTGTCTGCCTTTGCTTCTGCATTTTCTGACTTCTCTGGTTAAATTTATTCTTTGGAACTTAGGGAAGACCTAGGAGGCTAGTTTTTCTACAAACAAGAGGCAAGTGGAAGACCTGGGGGGATCTGTCTCAGGAAGGCGCCATAGGGTCCTGCTCATTTACAAAACTTTTTCTGCCCTGGACCAAACCAAACTTTACCTGGAAGTTTCAGTTACATGAACCAATACATTCTCTTTATGCTTTAAGTCAGTGAGTTGACTTTCAGGAGGCAACCATTTTTATATCTTTACCTGATCTGACTGGTCTCTTAAACACAATCAGACAGCTAACCTGTAGACCAAGATGGACTTAACATTCCCCTCAGTTTTACTAAACTTTAGAGGGGCTTCTTCCTCACTAGAGGTCTCTGACCTCCCTTTACTTAGAGCATTTACTTCAGAAAACTTTGTAGTTAAAGTCTTTCCCTACCCCTTTGAGTAAATCTTTCTAAAAAATTCTTGGCAACTCACAGACATAGAAAACAAATTTATGGTTACCAGTAGGGGAAGGGAGTGTCAGGGGATAAATTGGGAGTTCCAGATTTGCAGATATTAACTACTATGTATAAAAGAGATAAACAACAAGGTCCTACTATATAGCACAGGAAACTATATTCAGTATCTTGTAGCAACTTATAATGAAAAAGAGTATGAAAACGAATATATGTATGTATATGTATGACTGAGCTATTATGCTGTACACCAGAAACTGACACAACATTGTAAATTCTCCATACTTCAATTTAAAAAAAAAAAAAGCCTCTTGCCAGTATTACAAGCCAGGAATGTCTTTCTCAAGGACCTGGGAGCCTTCCCTTTGAAACATAATCCTGGTCTCTGTGGAAGTATAGGAGCTTAACTTCAATAAGCACCAATTAGCAAACACAGGTGGCCTAAGCACATTGACCAGCCTCCTCCCAGACGTCTTCCAGGAATTATCACTAGTTCATCTCAGCACTTAAAGCACTCCTTCCTTTCATTCCAGGGGACCTGAGTTCAATCTATCCTAGTGCAATATTCTTGAATAAAGTCTCTCTTGCCTGTTTAACTACACCTAGTGCATTTTTTCTCAGATAGCTCTGGATCTCCTCTACTTTATATCCTGCTTTAGGTACTACCCAAAATATTCAAAACACTCATAATAAAGTGTCTTGCTAGTGCACCCTGAGTCTGATGTTTTCCTGAGAAGCACCCAATACCAGCTTGTTTTGATGAGACAAGGACCTTCTGTCCTTCACCTGCCAAAGGTGCCCAGTGTTCCCAGAACGAGTAATGCCAGCAGTACTTTCCCACTGCATCTTGTTTGGATCTTTTCCAGTTCATTTTATGATCTAAATTTCCTTCCTCTGGCTTCCTCCACGCCTTTTTCTCTTAGCCCCAAAGCTTCCTCTCTCTCCCACAGCCAGGTTCTCCTTCCAAGTCAGACCACCTGAAGGTCTTTTCCTTGTTTATAGGAAGATAATCAGCTACATCCTCTCCCACTGAAGGGGCAGACTGCTTCAAACAGGAAATGTCTTTGAAATGGCTGGCGAAGGCAGCTGGTTTAATTTTTAGGAAAGCACGCCAGGAGGCCAAACGCTCTGGTCTATTTCATTCTGAAATAGTTCTCTTGAGTGGACACAAGGCTCTAGGTGAAATTCTCAACTGAAAAATCTTTTTTTCTTTTTGTTTGAGTTTTATATGCTAACATTTAAACAGTAAATAGTAGCAATTAAATGGTGAAAATGAGACCTTAGTCTTTCATTTGAAGTTTTCCACTGGTAAGCTCTATCATTGAGCATGAAGATTGCAAAGAGATGATACAATTAGCCTTTAACCTTCTTGTTTCTCCAGGCCACGTCTCCCCACTTGACTGATTATCTGACTCCTCTGTTTCTATTTAGACTCCCCTTAATTATTCCAAGCTCACATCAGAGTTTTTGAATTAAGAATCATCAGGAAGAAAAGAATACAGGACAGAGCCCCCTCCTCAGATTTTAGGAGCCTCATGGTGGGGTTGTGGGCAGAGTCCGATGCTTTCCCTACTTCTCTTCTTGCAGGAGTCCTGCAGTAGCTCAGCTCCCAGTGTCTTTCATCTCAAGATCCCAGTATTAGGAGAGCTCAGCCACACTCCTGGCATTCATGATGGAGCCATTAATGAGTTTTATGAATGACGATATGATCAATTTGTTGGTAACAAATATTTTGGCTGTATTGTAGAGACTGTCTAAGAGGGGGCAGGAGGAGACTAGGAAAATCAATCACTGGGGTGAGTTCCATCCAGATATGGGCTGAAGGTTGTCATAATGGCAACAGCGATGCATAAGCAGATTTTAGAAATCATTAGTCAGAAAAATCACTAGGATTTAGGGACTGGTTGGATGCAAATGGAAGGGGGCTAGGGAGCTGGCGATTACAGGAATGACACCCAGGTTTCAGGTTGGAGCATAGAGGTAGAGAATTCTAGCTGACATTCATTGGTATTTTCTATTTGTCTGGCAGTATTCTCAGCCTTCGACATATAGCCTCATTAATACGACTAAATTCTGAGGTATGTACAGCTGTTATTATTCACATTATACAGATTAGGAAACTACAGCATAGAAGATAAGTAGTTTGCTCTAAATCACACAGCCAGTAAGTGCTGGAGCCAAGATTTGAGCTGGCCACACTGTTTCAGAGTCCATGCTTCTAATTTCTATGATGCTCACTGAGGACAGTGTCTAAAAGATGTTTAGTTGAGTTCTGAACAGGCTGAGTTTCAAATGCTGTGGAGACATCCTAGGAACAATGTTGCATAAATCACTGACATACATGGGACTCAAACTCAAGAGTAAGGGTCAGGTGGAAAGGAGAGATGTGAGTCATTAGCATGCAGACAGTCAATGAAGTCAAGGGGTAGATGTGATTGACTGTAGAAACAGAGTGCAGAAACAGAGGAGCAAACTCCAAGACTGAGTCCTGAGGAACAACAATATTTAAGGGGAAGTGAGAAGAGGAGAAATTGACAACGAGGGTAAAAGAAGCTTTCCAAGAGGTAAGAGGAAAATTAGGAGACTGTGGTATCATAAAAACAAGAAAAAAAACTAGCCAACAGTGGCAAATACTACTGGAAGAAAGGTGAGAATTTCTAAGTGTCTATTGTTTTGATGTGACAGAACTAAACCTGTGCAATGGATGGTTAAGACTGAAAGCAACACAAAAGGATGGATAAAGATAAAAAAGAGAGGAAGTGAGCAGAGGACCAGGCCCAGGACAGTAGGTGCAGGGGCTGGTTCAGAGCACAGGCGAGGAAGAGCCTAGGTAGAAAGCAGGACATCTCATGCCCTATAAATGAGGGAAGGGAGATTGAACAGGAAAGTTGTATGGAGATGTCTGGATTTGGTAGCAAGTATTTTGGCCTAATAATTTTTGTATTTCCTACAAAGGAGGAAAGGTTATCAGTATCATCTCATGCCAAAGCCCCCTAGATTTTCTACATCAGTGGTTCTCCAATGTTTTTGTTATTGAGGATCCCAAACAGCTTTTATTAATGTGGGTTATATCCATCTGTATTTACTATATAGAAGATTAAAACTGAGATATTAAAAATGTTCATTTATTGTTCTATTTAAAATAACAGTAATAAAATTGCTATATATTAACATAAAACATATTTTATGAAAAAATGTATAATTTCCAAACAAAAAATAATTTAGTGACAAGAATGACATGCTTTACATTTTCTTTGCAAATGTCTTAGAATTGGGGTTTAATACAAGATAGCTCATATCTGCTTCTGCATTCATTCTGCTGTAATATGCTGTGTGTCAAAGCTAGTAAACATTTTACTAGCCTTGTCAGAAAATTGTTTGGATATTATTATTTGATATAACCCAAAGTGGACAAGTGGTAGTTTCTCAAAGGTCAGTTGCAACAAGGAATCTGAAATCATATTAGCACACTTTTCGTATTCTGTTATGTTAAAATCCATTGATCTATCTTGCATCCAGTCCTATTAGATTATGTAAGGACAGGAATAAATTTAACTAAGTGGTTATACTTGGATCAACAATGTCCAATTCAGTTATGAAATAGAAGACATTGGCAAAGGGATGCAAACAAGATATCCACCAATCACAGAGCACAAATTAGATATTTTAGAATAAAGTAAATGGTTTGGGATGAGGGTGAGAAGAAGAGGGTAAGAGAGAACCTCATTACAAGAGGTAGGGAGGGAGGGTATAGCTCAGTGGTAGAGTGCGTGCTTAGCACGCACAGGGTCCTGGGTTAAATCCCCAGTACCTCCATTATTTTTTTTTTAATTAAAAACAAAACAAGAGGTGGGAAATAAGCTAGGACAGTGTTACCAGTTGAACTGTGTGCCTCCAAAAGATACGGTGATGTCTTAAACCTGGTACCTGTGATGTAACCTTATTTGGAAATAAGTTCTTTACAGATGGAATCAAGTTAAAATGTATGAAGATGAGTACAGTGGACCCCTAACCAAATCTAACTTGTGTCCTTATAAAAAGGTAAATGCCATATGAACAGAATGACACACAAGGAGAGTGCCATGTGACAACAGGCAGAGAATGGAGTGGTGTAGCTGCAAGCCAAGGAATGCAAGGCTGAACAGCTATCACTAGAAGCCAGGAAGAGGCAAGGAAGGATTTGACCTAGAGTCTCAGAGGGATCATGACCCAGCTAACACGTTAAGTGCTGACTTCTGGTCTCCAGAACTATAAGAGAATAAATTTTTGTTGTGTTAAGCCACCCAGTTTGTGCTACTTTGTTACGGCAGCTCCCTGAAAGTAATACAGATGGAGTAGTACAGTGTGTTATGTTCCTAATCACTCACTCCCCCTTTCCGTAAGAGGACTTCTACATCACCACCTATTGCCATGTGACTTTAAGTACCTATTAAGGGAACAAATATACCTCATTGCTCCACTGCGGCTGACCTTGATCATAGGACTTGCGCTGGCCAGCGGCATGTGAATGGAAGTGATGTCTGCCATGCTGGAGCACAAGACATAATCATCACTAGGCATTTCTGTTGGCTCTATTGCTCCTTTTCTTCCCCCACCATTGGGAGACCATTCCTTTAGCCTGGGGCTGTTTCTTTAGCCTCTGTTTCAGAGATATAACCAATCCGCATGACACATAATATTGTTGAAACCACTATGTATTAAAATAGATAAAAATACAAATTTCTTCTGTATACCATAGGGAACTATATTCAATATCTTGTAATAACCTTTAATGAAAAAGAATATGAAAATGAATATATGTATATATATATGCATGCCTGAGACATTATGCTGTACATCACAAATTGACACGTTGTAATTTACTGTACTTCAATTAAAAAATAATAGATGAATGAATGAATGAATGAATGTTGTTAAAAACCTACAGAGATTTGAAGTCATTTGTCACTGCAACAGTATTTTAAAATATCTAAGGTCTCAAAAAATTCAGACAAATGAATTCCTCTTCATCAGGCCTAGTGTATTTAATATCAGATGGCCATAAAAATCATTACATAATTCTATCTACGAAGGCTACTGTGGACATTAGCGCATAAAGTCTCTTCCACAATGCTCTAGTAAGGTACTGATTACTGCAAGCAAATTACCTCAGTGTCTTCACTGTAAAACTTTCAATACTATAAACCTAGCTTACAGTTTTAATAAACCTATCCATTACCTAGAGATAGATGTTACATTCTGATTCTATTTCTCATGCAAATGGAGTCATGACATTTTACCTCCCTTAGCCATGGGCTGGGCATGTTGCACATGGAGGTGAGGGCTGAAGATATGAGGCCCCAGCCAGCTCCCTCACCTTTGCTGCCATATGTGGTTATAGCAAAAAGATGGCCATCTGTGGGCCGGGACACAGTCTCTCACCAGACACCAAATCTGCTGGCACCTGGATCTTTGGACTTGCAGCCTCCAGAGCTGTGAGAAATAAATTCCTGTTGTTAAAGCCGCCAGTCTTTGGTATTTCTGTCATAGCAGCCTGAATGGACTGAGACAGAAATAAACCTTAAGTACTCATGAGACGAAAGATCATAGGATACTATATGTGACTTTCATTCATTCAGCAAATATTTATTGATAACATACTATGTGCCAAGCATTCTTTGAGGTGCTGGAGATACAGCTGTTATCAAAGCAAACACAGTCCCACTCTGGTGACGCTCATATTCCTAAACCATATGTTATTTCTATGTTTATTTTGTCATGTGGTCTTGGATATGGGTTTTAGTTGTTAATTGATATGGCTACTTTTTAAAAAGTACATATATACTGTCTCCTCTAATGTAATTCTAAGGCTCCCATATTGCCTAATTTTTCAACAGTATAATAACCATAACTGGTATCAATATCCATTTAGAATCACATTAGCAGCACTAATTTTACATTCCCTGAATGGATATAATCAACAAAGGAAAAATGTTTACTAAACATTAGTTAGTCTGGAGACGTAGATGATACTTTACCATTCATATAATGAACAGACTTTACTTACAGATAATTTGAAAGAGATGTCACTCTCTTTATTCAAATGGTACCACAGTGCAATTAAAACAAGACATTTGTCTTCGAATGTGCCTTCTCTATCACTACTAATGCACTGGGTCATTAGTTCCAACACTGTGAACAGGTTCTCACTACCTCATTCAATTTAATTAGTGTACCAGATAATATATAAGTGCACACTCTGTACTACAGCATTATTAGTAGATGATGGTTCTTAGAAAGAGAGAGCAATTGCCTTATACTTTGGTGGTTACACAGAAGAAAAAACATATATATATGTATGTGTGTGTGTGTGTGTGTATACATTATATAAAGATACAATCCGTATTTATGTATTTATATATTATATATTCATTTGAAGTCATTGAAAGATGTCAAAACACAGCTCTCGTACAAGAAAGCAAAGGTCATAATCATCTCTCTAGAAATTAAGGATAACCTCAGATTAGGATAAATCATTGCCATACATAAAAAGCAAATATGTCAAAAGGAATTTTATCCTTTTTTTTTGGTTCAATCATAATAAACAGAGCATGGCATTAGCTGGCCCAGTGATCATTTCATCTTCTTGATAGAGTGTTCAAATCCAAATACTTAAGCAATATACTATAATATTTTCTTGTAATATTGTAGGCTGATATTCTGTCAAGTTATTCTTAAATATGAATTGAGATCATATTCTTAACAGAAAAGGAAAGTTGTGTTTCTCACTGTGGTGTTCATTTTATACATTAAAGAATTTAAGCTAACACTTCTGCTGAACTCGCTACCTCCTTCAATCTGTTGTCAGTCTGTATCTATAGGCAGTTATTATAGAAATCACCAGGATATACTGGCAACAGAGAATTTTCACATTCAGTAAACCTCAACTACATACCAGCCACGTGTCAGACAGAGTGCTAGGTTCCAGCACTAAGACTCCACTCAGGCCTCAAGTTGCTGATAATTTTAGTAGGAAAAGATGAGGGGAATTGAAAAGGTCTGGAAAATAGTTTGGCTATCCCAGAATTTGGCTTAGAAATCAATACGGGGCCACATATTTGAACAATTTCCTGCAGTACCACATGAATACTGAATCTACAGGTAACGGACCCAATCAGAAATACACAAAATCCTCTTACAATAGTAGCAAGTCTCCTAGGCTAAAATTGTTTAATTGATTTAAGGTATTGTGAAAGAATCAAAATCTTAAATTAATGCCTGGAATTAGACTGTTAACATTAAATTAATGGCTCTGTTAAAAGAATGTCTCAAACATCTCAGGGAGAGATTGATTTTGAGCGCACCACCATCTACCATCCCAGAACAGGTTTTCAGAGGGCCGCCTTCAATGTAGATTTAGGGATTGACATATGTAAAGCCACAATGTCTAGGGCAGAAGAACAAACAATGGTTCTGCCCCTGGTAAGAGACAAAGATGGTGAAAAATCAGAGGCAAAAGCTTTCTATCTTTTACTTTGAGGAACCAGGAGATCGCAGAGTTTAGGGCTCTGTCTCTTAGTCCAAAATGCAACATGGTTATTTTGGAAAAGAGCTCAAAGAGGTAGAATGGTGCTGGCAAGGACTGATGTTTATTTACGTCGAAAGGTGCAATAGAGAACTTTCACATTCAATAAATCTCTGCTAAGTACTAACCTATTGAATCAAAAGTAGAGCCAACTTCCATTTGGCCAATTATGTGAGGAGTCACGTGTGCAAATCCAAAACTGTTCAGACCACTTTGTACGCTGGTACTCTGGCTAGTTGCCTAGCTAATCTGTCCATGGTTCAGCTCTGTCTACAGGGAGAAAAAACAAATTTCCCAGGCAGCCACAAATATCTGATTTGCATGATAGCTAAATTTCTCATTTTAAATAAACAAATTGCTATTCTGGCTTTTAGATTAGTCTTATGAGTTTCTCAGCATGAAGTTGCAACATCCCCACATCTATCTATTCTGGGACCCTGATAAAACAAAGGTCCTGGTCCTGAAAAGCCAACTCTAGCCTAGGATACAATTCCCAACAAAATGTAGCCTGCTAAGAACCTGCTTTGAACAACACAACCCCTCCCACTCTGACTTTACTTAACTGGACCAAGGATTAGCATCCAAATCATAGTAGGCTATAGAAAGCCTTGGCACAAGAAGTGGGTGATAAGATATAGAGTCAGATTTTTCTTAGGAAATTCTGAAATAACTTCAAGGGGTCAACAGACATCAGGACTGATAACAGTGGAGAGAGACACAGAGATTGCAGTAGACAGAAGCCTACAGGAAAAAGATAATATGGCAGCAGAAGTAGTAAGTGAGTAGAACCCATAGGTTAGGAGGAGAGCCAAGAGACGTTGTTGGTAGTGATTGGCAGAGACAAAGTTGCAAAGGCACCTGTATGGTCCGGCCACTCAAGATGGCAGTTCTCTTGCTCTCTGTCCATCCCCTGTGGGACCAGTCCCTGCTTCACCTATACCCTACTCACCTGGCTAACCTTCCTACATACGTGCCCCGCCCCAGCTAGTGATTGTTATAGCTTTAGATCAGAACTAGTATAGCTCATCAAAGGGGCCCTCTGCTGGTTTCCCTGGTAACCAATGAGCCAACTTGACGGCAATTCCCCCATAACTAGTAACCTCCCGTCCCCGCTGGAGTGAAGACTCCTGCCCTGTCCTGCCCACAATCTGCTGCCCATGGTGAGTGACGTGTGACTCCAGGACCTTGTTTCAGGTGTATGAGAGCCCCTACCCACTAAACCACTGACGTTTCTGTCGCTGACTCTAGGCTCTTTCTTCGGTCTTGAAGCTGGGCGAGTACAGGCCTTGCAGGCCTGTGGGGTGCAGCCCAACAGCACCCTAACAGTGGACGGGATGACTATCGCTGCTGTGGACTGTGCAGTGCCCTGGACCTCCTTGGGGCCTACTTGTAGTTGTGGAAACAGTTCCTTGCCTCATTGACTTCCGTATTTATCCTTCCCAGAAATACTAAGATAGCTGATAATGTTTTATTCCTTGCAACATGGAAGAGCCTAACATAATTTTTAAAGAAGTATTAAAATAGAGACCTCGGCATTCAAACAGCTTTTTGATTTCCACAAGGCGATTTTTAAAAGATGGTAAAATGTTCCTATGTTTGTGTGCTAATTATTATCAAAAGAAACCCTTTCTTGAATAAAAACTTCGATATTTTTTCAACTGAACCAATAAACATATTTGTTTACAAATGTATGACCAAATGAAAAAGTTCAGAATTATCGCACATGAACAGAAAATTATTACTTATCAGACGTTCTGAAAACAAAGCAAAATAAGCCAACTGAATCATTTTCTAATCTATGACACAGGATACACGATATATATTGTTGCTGTTCATTTAATACAGTTTATATCTTTTTTTCCTGAGGTTTAGTAATTTGATATAAGTACAATCATTTAGCTTAATTTATTCCTGTCCTTACATAAAACTGTTCTGTTCTTATTTCTGTCACCAACTGAATCTCTTGTCGCCAGCTGAAAAAAAATATTTTCCTTGAAACATTAAATCAAATGTAATCTGCATTTACTGTACTAACCACTAGTCTCAACCCAAAATATAGAAAGAGAAGTCTTTCCAGTTAAAATTAATAATTAAAAAAAAAAAGCTTGACAACCAGCTGCTAAGAAGATAGACATAATGGATACTGACTTACGAGACTACACTAGATAGTATGTAGACCTTATAAGAAAGTGTTATTTCAAGTTGGAAGAGCTCTGTGGCAATGCTGGTTATTTAGGATGAAACAGAAAACTAGTGTCAGGAGGAAATCACTGTGGACTAGGGTTCGACTGGAAAAACTTCTTGGTGAATATGTGTTGAGTTGGGCTTTGCTTGACAGGTGAGATTCAAATGGCAGAGAGAGAGGAGACCATCCCAGGCCATGGGCCATGGAGTCAAGAAGAGCTGTTATCCAGGTGCACGGATCAGGGTGGAGGGAGTACGGAAACAAAACAAGCTAGGAGGTGGCATTCATTGGGGAGAGATCTAGAACACAAGGCACAACTGCTTGAACCCATAAGAACTGTGGCTCTTAAGCAGGCAGTGGTCCAGATAAAAATGGTTTCAGGAAGAGAGAGATCACCAGGAGCAGAACCTGCGGGGTGACCACTGGAATAGTCTGAGTGCAACATGACAGTTATGAGTAGAATCAGGCGGAATATGGCAAAGAGCAAATTAGACATAATAAGTGAGTTGTTGTAAATTAATGGACTAAGGGATAGATGAGAAAAGAAGATAAGATTACCTCACCTCTCACACCTATGTCATCAGAGTTTGAAAGTGAGGGTGGAAAGTGACAGAAATGATGTGTTGGGGTGAGGATATTGTAATTCTGAAATCATCGGAGATGATGAACTGTACACAAGAGGGGAGAACGTTGTGTCCTTTGTCCTCCCTACCTGGTAGGTGATGACATGAATTTAGAACCAGACTGATATGCTCACTGACTGGCCACATACAAGTAAGTACCTGCAAGGTTTGGTATAGCTGGGCACAGGCTCTCATCCATGCGACCAAATAGCAGCGTACATAGCACAGGTCAAGAAGGTGGGAAAGAGGGCTTGTGCCAAAGCATCAAAAGGAGACTTAATAATCAGAAAAGTGTAGACACATGCATCCCATACATGAGGCTCAAATAACGATACTAAAAACACTAGAACCTTTTGCTCAAAACTAGATCCCTGAACTCTCCCTTAAGAAACTCTGAGTAGCATTTACTGTTATTTTGGGCAGTTAGTCCCCCTGAGCCAAACATCCCAATCAATCTACTGTGCTCTTCCCAATTTCTCTTTGAAACCAGGACCACTGTGCTCACCTGTATGTGTGATCTTTTCCCAGACTCTGAATCTCACGCTATCTTAAAAGCAGGGAGAATTTAAAGAGCTCTAGGCTAATTGTGTTGTGGCTCAGCGCTACGTCTCAGCTGCACTGCCCACATTGTTTTGACTTCACATGCAGAGGATACGTAAGTAAGAGGACATTTCCCTGCTTCTGTGGGACCAGTCACCCAAGTCATATCACTGGTCTGAGGTTTTATCTTCCCCTTCCCTGTTGAAATTCTTCAGAGCTCTAAGTTCTACTCTGATCATAAATCCTTATACCTGGGTCCCCAGTTATTTGTGTTGTATTCTGGTAAACTGGCAACTCCCAGATATGTATGCCATACAGATGGATGGAATAGCTTCCTTTGCGAAGGCACTGCAAAGGATTGTCCTCTTCTCACTTCCAGGTTAGCATCTAAATTAAATTTTATTTAATCTAGAATCGAAACTCCTTAAGTTAGAAAACAGTATGACTTTTCTTTTAATAAAAAGAAATCTATACTCACATCATGGAAGGACAATATAAGTTAATAACTGTATTTCAGAAGAATTGAAAACATAAACATGAGCCTTCAAATATCTGGAGAACTGGTTTCTTTTTTTATAGTTCACTATATCACTTAAGTTTGACTAATCGTAAGAAATCTTCTTTTGATTAAGTAAAGGAAACCAGGAATGTTTTCATCATGAAAAAGATCGTTCTATAAAATCTGTTTACAAGAACTTTGGCGCCTTGGATATTATGATCACTTTCCTTAAGGGAAGATTTTTTTTTTTTTTTGATCAGTAAAAACAATATCCAGCAAAGAAAACCTACTGATCAAAAGTAAATACATCAGGCTCAATGTTTTGTTTCAACTCCTATATCAAAGCCAGAGTAGAGACATTATTTATGTATTTGGGCAATTTGTATACAAACGCTGAGTTACAATTTAGGGAAGTTTGATCTTAGGGCTAGCTTCAATTTTGTTTTGTTTTATTTGTAAGTTTGTTGGTTTGGTTTTGTGGGGAAGGGAGGTTATTTAATATTACTGAGGTGGTTCTGGGCTCCCCCTTGCTCTGCCAAGGAGCCTGAGAAGATCAGGGGAACGGGCTTTCCTGGAGATGCCTCCTTGCCTGGAGACCTTTCTAACCGACAGTCCTCATTGCTTGGCAGGCTGAGGGGAGCTCTCAAGCCTTTCTCATCCAGGGCCCAACCAGCTGATGTGTCCATGTCCTTCTCCAGGACCCACCTCCCCAGTGAAGCCACCCTGATGTGCAGGTATGAGCAGTTCTTTCACTGACATATCAGACAAGCATCCCAAAGCAAATCAGAGGAAGAAGATTGGGAACTGGGGCTCTGTTCCTAGCCCTTTTCTTCAGGGTAACTCAAGGAAGATCCAAGAGGTGAGAATGTAGGCCTTGGAGGTTGCCTCATATGGAGGCTTCCTCCCTTACTGATTCTCAAGTCTTCCCAACTCTCCCACATTGTCTTCCCTCAGCCTATATGTAAGCAGCTGTCTCCTGGCCAGTGTTCCGCCTCCTCCGTCCAAAAATCCCACCCTCCGCCACTTGAGCAATGCTCGCTCCTTATTTCTAACCATTTCTGAAAATTCTTATGGCTTCTTATTTCAGTTGGAAGTTCATATAGGTTTTATCCTGCCTACAGCTCCTGTTGGCTTCTAAAGGATGGATGAGCTCTGGTGCTACAATTGTGTGAAAGGAAACAGTACACAGCCTGATTTTGTTTGACTGTCCACAAGTGAAATGAGAGACTGAATATACAAACAGACAATGGCCAGGCCAGATATAAACACCAAACTCTGACCCATCATCTGCAGCAACCACCAACCCATGACAGTAACCAGCCCAGGAAACTAGCCTGCTATGTCCGACTTGCAGGGCACCAATCCAGGAAACCAAGCAATAACCCCTGTAACAATCAGCCCAGACAATCAGAATCTGATTGATAACTGATAGTTTCCTTAATTTTTTTCCCCCTTCCAACTTAAGACCAACCAGAAAAAGCCAAATATGGACCTCTAACCAATCACATAAGAAGCTTCCAGTCAGCCCACCTATGGCTTCCCCGTGCCAACAGCCTGCACTCAGGACATATTCAAAGCCTTCCTTTTTCCACTATAAAGTTTTCCCATTCCTCTACCTGCCTTTGAGCCTCTGCCCAAACAAACGAGATGGTAACTGACTCCTTGTAAGATCTAAAAAAAAAAATTGCCTTGCCTTGTTCTCATTTGGTTGGTCTTCATTTATTTCCACAGAAGCCTGGTGCTAAGTTCCTCTCTGACTAACGGCAAGCACATCTCATCACAGTAGGAATTCATTAATTATTTGTTAGTTAATTAATTAATTATCCTAGGGAGGCACAGTCTATTATCCTCACATGAAGGAAATAGACTCCTCATGTTAAGATGATTTTAAAGCTGCTTCTTGAGAACCTGGAGAAATAACTAACATCATTTCACTAAAGGATCATTTGACTCCTACTTGTTCCTGCTTTTATCACCAGGAGCCCACACATTAGCTGAGAATGGTTCTGTCTGAGTCAACCAGGATGGATATGCAGTCTCCCAATAGATTATTTATGATCCTAATTAGGGCAGGAGGGTCATTTCATTCTATCTCACTACATTTAATTTACTTTTCCCCAATTCAAAAGCAAAAGATTTTTTTTTTGGAAAGTCATACAAATCAATGTAATAAAGGAGACAGAATATAAGATACCATCTTTAAAAAGAGCAGGAGGAGCAAAAAAAAAAAAAAAAAACCTGAAAGACAAGTCTTGACCTAAAACAATCTCACACAAGGAGATTGTTTAATCAATTATTCCCATTATCATGAAATGAGCAGAGTGAGGACAGAATTCAAACATTTTAAAGGTTTTTTAATCTGTTTTAACCGTTTGGCAAACCATGAAATAAGAGACCAAAAGATTTACAAGGAATTGCTTGCTTAAACAGAAAAGCGTAAATCTGTAATTTATTTAAATTAAAAGTGGAGGTAGGAGCCCCAGATTAAGTATAAATTTTACAACCACTATGATACAGTGTCTGGAAAACTGGTTGGAAGAGCCTGCAAATTATGCATTTGAATGAGGAATTAAAGAACCTCCCAACGACCAAACACACAAAACTATCCCCAAAGAGGAAATACAGGATACAGCCTTGGCTAAAGAGCAATGCCCCAGGCACCAAAAGAGGAGCAATCAGGTTAGATTTGCTGTGCTCTATCATAGCCCATAATGCAACTGAGTGGCAAGTTAATATTAAATAAGCTCTTTACCCTCAAAAGTCCCCGAGAGACTCTATGAAGTATGACTACTATACCAGGATGACAGAAACCTGCTTGCCACTTCCTCATGGCCCAGTGTGAAGAGGGTCCTACACCTCTAAGTGCAGCCAGGGCAGGACAGGAGGTATCCAGAAGGCACAGCCCTCTGGCAGCAGTAGCACAACTGAGACAGGAGTGAAAGGGGCAGGGCATAATCATTAAAAGAATGACACAGTAGTTGAAGATAGGATATAAACTGGTTAGAACCAACTAGGCTCAAGATGGCTGAAGACCCAACTTCTAGTACACCTTGAGTCTCATTATATGCTCACTATAATACATTAGCATGCTAAATGAAACACCCACAGGTGTCATGATAGTTCCCAGGCCAACCACAAAAGGCCAAAAAGTGGGTGGGGGCCCAATTTCTGGAAATCCCCACCCCTTCCTCGTAGAGTTGGACTAACCCTCCTACTTGTTAACATATGAAATTGCCTAGCCCATAATAACTAACAACCCCAGATCCTGAGGCTGTCTCTCTTGCCTTCTGAGACTGCCCCACACTCTCTATGGAGTGTATATCTATCTCCTAGGGCCGCTCTCACTTTCCTAGATGGCCTCATGCTCTGGGGCCACTGTCCCTTCTGAGACAGACCACAGTCTGTCTCTGGAATATGTATCCCTCTAAATAAACTTCCTTTAGTTCTACTACAGCTCACTCTTGAATTCTTTCCCACACAAGAACCTACTCTCTGGCAACACAACCACAGCTGTCAGGTTCCCCAAGGACCCTGCACCTAGCATTTCCAAAGCAGCGGAGGGCACTCTGTTTGCTGGAACATGGAGATAGCATGCTTGGCTAAGCATCACCACCTCCATCATCAACTGTTGGACACTCATGGAAGGGATGCACAGGGCTTATCAGACAGCAGAGGCCACGGAGGGGGACTGGTCAGATATTCACACTGCTTGGAGAAATATGTGAGAAAGAATCATAGAAATAAATGCAGAAAACTTTGAGTGGGACTGGAGTCCCCAAATAAAAGATAAAGATGAGAATCAGAACAATAGTTGTTACCATTTATATGATCCCTATATTTCTTCAAGGATGATATGTGGTTTGAGGAAACACCAGTCACAGGTATATCATTTTATTTTCAGGGATGCTATCTTGAAATTTTTTAAATGATGTGTTTTCTATTTTCTTCCCTCCGTTCACCACCCACCATCTTGAATCATGATGTCTGGCAACGACTCTGCTGTCATAACCCTAGGAAAATTCCTGCAAGACCAGAAGGGGAAATAAAGGAAAACATCTATAGCAGAAGAAAAGTGGAGGAGGGGATGGTAAGGAGGAAGAGGCAGCCAGACATCTATGTCCTACTGCCAGCTCTAGGTAAAAGTCCTAGAAGACAGTGGTGATGGTGAGATGTGGGGAACTCAGGGTCATCCAGGCAGTGGTTGGCTTCCTCGGGGGTAGCCTGGGAAAACCTGAAGGATTCTAGGAGTAGCCTGGCATGTGACTCAGTGCCACATCCTGAATGCACAGGAGTGAAGTAGCCCTGGCAGTTGGAGAGGGCAAAGCAGATGAGCCTGAGATTCTGCTCCTGCCTTTCCTCTGCCTTTGCATGGCTTCAGGAGCCCACAGAGTCCTGCGTGCCTAGTGGAGTGCGGGCAGAGATGCGGAGGCACTAAGAGAACTGCTGGATGGTCAGAGGTGTGGAGTCCGGACATGCTGCAACATGTGGGGATTTCTTAATCAAAATAAAATGGCCAGAGTCACAGACTTCAGCAGGGACACCACACATTTCTAAGAGTCCAGAGATCAGATGCACCCCAATGCACACCTGGCCAATCAGAACAGAGAAGAGCCAGAAGATGCCTGGCAGAAAGTGATGCTCCCTGCCCTGACACCACCAGATGACATTAACTCCTCCTCCTACAGAAGGCAAGATGCCACCTCAGAAAGGAGCGAGGGAGGAAGAAAACTGAGCATTTACTTGAAAGAGAATGCCATAGAAAGGAGATCATTAAGGAGTCAGAGAATTATTTTGCAACTGCAGAATTCTCCTTTCCTACCACTCCCAACCCTACCCTGTACATAAACCTCAGGAGACAAGCCTCGCAAGGAAATTACAGCAACTGCAGAAAGGACAAAGTTCCATTTTATTTTCACATCCAAGTTGACCCCATATATGTCTAGGCTAAGAGTCCTTCAAACTACTTCAATATTTTAAAACATGACTTAGATACTAGAGTTTATGAAAGAAAATATAATTGACATTGAGGGAAAGAAAGAAAATTCATAAGACAAATAGGTGAAGACTGGTTTGGAAATTCCCCGTGTGGTCTGAGGACGGGTAAGTGGACTTGGTAGGAAGTTGAAAGTGAAAGCATACAAAACACTGAAGGGACTGTCACATGAAGGTGGGTGAAGACATTCCAGGGTGTCAAAGATGGGACTAATGGTGTGAGTAAAGAATCCAGCGGTACAGCAGGAGCCATCAGCATTAATGATGACAAATCTCACTGATGGAGATATTGGCATTTTCAAAATATGTTTCCAATGTTTGATGAATCTACACCTCTATTGTAAAATGACAGCAAGAAAAATGATGAGGCATTTTTTCCATACACTGCATGCTAAGCTTTAAAATTCAGTATTATTTCAGAATCATATGTTATTGATTCCTGTGGAGTTTGAGGTACATGAGTTGTCTAAAAAACAGAAGCATGACAGAAAGATCATTCTGATTCTAACTTATTACAAGTGCTGTATGGAGTTATTTACAATAAAGAAGGTGCCTCTTTCCAGTAAGTGCCTATGATTTTGTTAATGCAATTTTTCACAAGACTACACTGGCTTCGATGAAGGACAGAGTAGAATTGACAAAGAGTTTATCTTTGGAGGGACATCACAGAGATCTGGAAGCACTCCCCAAAATACCTCCTTAAAAACATGCCTAAGTCTCAAAGGTCACACTATTGTCAACATTTTTCTTAAATACTGATGTCCTTGAATTTTCTAGATTAAATCTATGCTGGGTCCATTCTGTGCTGAGCAGCAATTCTGAGCACCCCCAGTAAAGCAGGAAACAGGCCCATGGAATGGTATTTGCATGCAGAGTCCCCAGAGAGAGAGGGAGTGCAAATACCACTGGATAGAAGACAGTCATGGCAGAGGACTGAAGAGTCTGAAGACATATCGGGGGTCACTGGGTTTGTCCTTCACCCCAAGAAGGGAAGAAGTTGAAATAAATGTTAAAGATCTATCTTGCTAAAGACTGTTATATAAGAAATCATTAGAAACCATCTAATTCAAATAACAGTTACACAAAAGAAAGACATGCATTCTCCCTGACACAGTACCTGGAATCACTGGAAATCTGGAGAAGATGGAGCATGCCTGGCCCCTCAAGGGCTCCAATGCTTCATCAGAAGAAGACCACGGCCCCAGCAGAGGTGGCAATGCTGTGCATGCTGGGCTTCAGTGCCTGGCAGAGGAGGCAGCACTCAGGGAACAAGAGATAACCATCTGTGTCCAGCAAAGGCATTAGGACCCAGAGGGTCCTATCTGGCCTTGTTCATGAGCACAACCGAAACATCTCAAGGACTTGTAGATATAATTACTTGGGGAGAGAAAAGAACTTTGCAGGAGATGGAGCTCTTAAATTAGTAGATTGACACAAAAGGCTCACAGCACAGGTTATAACTGTTAACATCTCACCGTATGTAAGACTAGGTAAATGTGGCTGGGGAACACAAATGACACAGATGTCCAAGGTGAGTCTCCAGGATCATCCTCAGAGTTATGGGAATTCATAAACTGGGGTCAGGACCCCAAAGCAATCCAGAGAAATATTTAGGAAATACTTTCACATTCTTATAAATAAATTCACAAGTTTGCAAAATTCTATGTACATAGCTTTATGGATTTTTTTTCTGGGGAAAATTTTTATCTGATTCTCAAAGGGCTATGTGACTCCGCTAAATTTAAGAACCTAAAATCTTACTTGCTGCATCTCAAATACACCTCATTTCTCAGGACCCAATAAAGATGGGAAAGGTCTCTTTTCTACCCACTCTGAGAACTTTGCAGTTGCTTTCAAAGCTCTACAGTCAAGAATCTCTTTGATCTTCAGAATCTTTGCCCCTGCAATGTCAGAAACTCCCATCCAAGTGATGGGGTCATGTTTTCTCTCCTCCATCCTGCAGACTTGTAGCATACAACTCTGAACTGTGTTTACTCAAAAAAAATCTCAACAGATCCCAGATGACAATGAATGCAAGTTGCAAAAATATAGTGCATTTGCACATCATTTATAAACCTTTCATAAGAATTTTTCCCCTACTGAAAATGGTGCAAACCAGAGTTGGCTGTAAACAGAGAAGACTGTAAAATTGGGCTCTGTGTATTTAGCAACAAGCACTGTCTGGATGGAGCGATAAGATACTGGACCTGCTCGGCTGGGCATTCTTTATGGGCAGGGAGACAAAATGTAATTTTTTAGTTTTATGGTCACAGCAACTTCAACTGATAGTAGAGAAGAATCCTATTTCCTTGTTGAGATCTGCAGGCATTTTATAAATGTCTTGGAACTAAAAAGAAAAGGAAAAAGGCAAAAGAGCATGGTTAAACATCAGATGATTAACAGACTTTTTCTCCCTCTTTTTAGTGACTGCATTCCAGCTCTTTTCAGCACTGCTAAGCTGGGGTGTTTTAATGCTAAAGCCAATCAAATACGCAAGAGTTACCCGTATGTAACCTTAGTCCAGCACCATTGACCTTGTAGATAGTTCAGTTCCGCTGAGATAATTGCCAGGAGAACAAATTATAAATATAGGCCGTTACTACTGTAAGCAAAATCCACTGCAAAAGCAGTTAGTTCTGAGATAAATTGCCTATGGAATCCACCAGATCCCCAAGGTCATTCCATTGTGTTCTCCAGTCAGGATTCTAACATGAGCACTAAATCAAAAATTCTAGTTTCCAGGGACTTCTTGCCTAAGAACTTTAAACAGTGTCTTAAAAATGCATTCACACACACAAAAAAAATGCATTTCACTATGAACATTAAAACCTAAAATAGAATTGGTCACTTCAAAAATTATTACCCTGTGATCAATGGTGCTGGTGTAATTTTGGTGACACACAAGGACATATTTATACCAAAAGGGGGATTTTCAAAGGACAATTCTTCCAATAAATTTGTTTTTTAGTGACAGTAATTACTTATTCCGAAGACACTTAACCACTAATGATGGAATAATCTCAAGATACAACTGCACATTTTTAGAAATTTAAGCCAAAATTAATCAATCTATCTAATTTCAACTAAGGGAAGGAGAAATATTCTCTGAAGACCACACTTTCTTTCAAGGCTATAAGTTTAAGGTGGCAGGATAATTGGAAAGAAATTTATTAAAGGGCTGGAAATTATCCTCAAATTAAAACATTTACAGCCCAAAGCTGTAATTAGGGCAAAGGTAAAGGCAAAAGATTCACAAAGAGATCTTGGCTGCTTCTGACTGCTCCTTGGATGCCATCTTTGCCAATCCATTATCTTGTTTTCATTGTTAATTTTGAGGGCTCCCCAAGGTTTGATAATGATTTTTCTGTTTCTTTTCATTTTCATCTATTTTATTTGTTAACTTATATGATTAGAAGAATTCACATAGAGATTGAGTTGACACTGATTGATGCCCCTGAATGTTAAGCCCTGCACTAGGCACTTTGAGAGCTCACTGCAAACCTATGTGAAATGCCTAATTCCTCTGATTACTCCTTTCCACCAAACAGTTCCATGTGAGTTTCTTAGCTCCATCAGTAGGAAGACAAGTGGGAGTCAAGGGGCAGGGACCTATCATTGACGATACATGACCCTGAGCAAGTCATTAGATCTCCCCGAGTCTCAGTAAAGATGGCAAACTAGATCAAAAGTTGTACAACTGGTACTCCATTGGGCAAACCCAGCCTTCAGACCTATTTGCTTGGTCTGCCCGATTATTTTTAAATCTGGATGGTTATATAAAAGTCTGTATTTCCATCTTCTCTAGAAAAACAGAAGATCTAAGCCTGATTTCTTTGATGGCAATAATTGGCTGCAGCCAAGCAGAAGCTGCCCCTTTTGATTATTCCCTACAATTCCTAACACTCCCTATTGTGTTACAACTGTTGCCCTTCACTCACTCATTTTATATGACTTGGCTCTCAACCAGATGGCCAACCTCTACACTAAGATGCACTGGTTTTACTTCTAAGTACAACTCATTGTTTAGTTCAGGTTTTCTCCCGACCCTAGGCTTGTACCACAAGCATATATTTGAAATGTACTTCAAATTTTTCTGTGTTAAATTCATATCTTTTATTGTGGGCTACTCACCCCTTTCTAACTTCTGTTTCACCATTTTTGTCATATCTAAACCCCCAAGACTTTAAAATGTTATTTTTATCTCTTTCCATACTTCACTCATAATCCAGTGCTATAAACCCCTTCTCAGAATTCCTAAATTCTCAGAATTTACAATTCTTTCCTAAATTCTCAGAAATTACAATTTCCATCCTCTTATACTCAGATCATTATACTCGATGCCAATATTCTCAGTAAGGATCTCCCTTGCCAACTCATACATTGAAAATAAGAACAACCATATTCCATATAAATCTATAAAGCTTCTAATAACTTAGTACATCTTCTAAAAAGCAGCCTTAGGTTTCAAGGACTTTTGTATCAGTGTACAAGTTGCTCTCTAAGAGCACTTCACTCCTTCTTGGTTACAAAATCAGATTTTACTTCGGGTGGCAATTCAACCAGTTAAAAGATTACATTTCCCAGACACTCTTGCAGCTGGGTATGGCCATGTGACTAAGCTCTGGCCAATGAGATAAGCAGAAGTCTTGCATGGAAATTCTGGGAAAACTGCTTAAAAGAAACCAAGTTGACTGGAAGAAGGCCTCTTTTCCCCTTTTGGCTCTTTTCCTTCATCCTGATTATAAAATAGATTTGATGACTAGAGCTTCAGAAGCCATTTTGGACCAATGGGTAATACTTTTGAAAACAAAAGCCATGACCTCAGAAGACAAGAGAAGAATGATAGGAGCCTGGGTGCCTGATGACCACAAGCACCATGCTAGCGTTTGATGTGTTACATTATTAGGCTAACATACTAGTGTTCCATAAACTTTTTTTTAAAAATATTTTTAAGTCTAGTCTTTCTTATTAGCAACTGAATCTAATTCTAACTAACAAAGGTGGACTATCTTCTCTAGCTAGCCCACTCTCCTAGTAATCTCTTACATTTTCTCTACTTAAATCATGATGACAGTTCTTTTTTCAAAACTTTTCAAATTTGAGCTCATCTATGAAGACTTTCCAAATTAAGAGCATCAGAGCCCTTGTCACTCCTCTTAACCCAGGAACCTCCCTGCCCCCCACATTGCAAGCTTCTTTCCTAGCTACGTTCTTAGCACTAAAGCTGAAATGTATTACATAATGGATCAGAATCAAAAAACAGGGGGAGAACCTCTGTAGAAGGGAAGAGAAGGAGAGGTGGAAGCAGTCAAGGAAAGAGAGGGCCAAGAAGGGAGAAATTTTCGGTTGTTTCTCAATTTGCCAAGGAGCAGTCATGTTTGGTTTGGTTTGTTTGTGACCCATGAGGCACCTGTATCCCCTCAGCACCGAATGAGCCATAAAAAAGAGAACAGTTTGAGGAAAGTTTCAATAAAAAGTGAATAACTAGGTTAAAAGAGGTACTGAGTACCACAAGGAGTAGAATGCGAACATCCCCACAGGGCGCTTTCGGGTTTGCTAAGAGGCTTAAGTTTGGCCCTGAGTCTGAAACACAGGTTGGGCTTCAACACAACACCCTGAACCAACCTCCATTCTCACACAGTCCATGGTCCATAGCAGAAGATCCCTAGGCCTGCCTTTTCATTGTATAACTGAAGTTTTAAGAGTTTACTATCTCAAAATCCATTGTTTTAACCCCTCTTCTCAGGTCATCTTTAATTTCGCAGAAAAACCACAAGATGCACAGTAGTGAGAACCATAAGGCTGCTCGGCCTCTAACTACTCCTTTGCTTTCCCTGCCATTCTGATCCCATTATAGTAAAATCTATTACAGAAATCTCTTTCATCATCTCTTCCCTTTATGAGAAGTTATCTTGTTACCTGCCAGCCAAGGAGAATGTCACAAAGGTCACTCTCAGAGAGAGTAAAACGATATAACAATATCCACGATAGAAAAAGAAAACCTAATGAGCCACTGACATTAATATGTTTGTATACCCAGGGGTCAGTTATGTGAAATTCCTTGAAGCCTCCCCACTTTGAGCTATTGAAGAGATCATTTATTTGTCGAGTCATTAAGCTTTCCTAAAATATTCAAGAGGGAAAACACAGTTGTTACGTCTCAGAATGTCATCCAGACTATAAAGGAGCATTGGGACTGAACATGATGTATCAGGATGTCCCAACAGGGCGTAAACCCAGCACAGACAGCATGAAGGTGGGTGAAGACAAAGACCCAGGGCCTGGGAGACACCAGGAAGGCTGTCAGCAAGTAAGCAAGCCCAAGCATTAGATTGAAAACCTCAGTTATTTTTTTTCCATTCAAGCTACAGAAAATCCAACACAAACTTGTTAAAGCAAAGTAGAATAAAGTGACTCAGAGATGGGTTAAAACATAAATTCTTGGAAGGATTCAAATGATGTCACAAGAAGGTCTGCGTCTGTCACCTCTACCTGGCTCTGCTCTCCTCTGCACACTAGCTTCATGCTTTAACACAGTCACCCTTGACGGCCCATAAATGGTTGCTGCAGCTCCATGCCATACAGCTTCTTAGACCTTGGCTTATGAAAATGAAAGCCTGTGTTTCTTGATAGAGTCTACAAAAGAGCTCTCGTTCTCACTCTGCTAGAACCTGCCTGAGTCCCAGTCCTAGCCTTGAACCCATGACGAGGGTCAGTGAAACACGAGTAACTTAAAACTAGATCATGTATTCTATCCCTGCAATTGTGAAAAGCATGGCCCCTGAAGAACTTTAGGATGTGGTTCCCAAAGAAGGCATAATGGATCAGGGATAGCCATAAATATGCACTCACTACACAAGCATACTGGACCCTGATTCTGGAAGTATGACATATTGATATGTATAGACATACAGACATAACATATAGACATATAGACAGGAAATGAAGATGGGGCACCAAGAAAAGCAGGAGAGAAATCATCTTATCAAAATTGTTAACAAATCTGAATCCTAGTTATCAGAATAGGACAGAGTAACAGCAAGAAGAGATATGGGTAAAAGTCTGGAACTCTCACATGCTAAGGTCAAGATTTGTCTTAGTTCCTTGTCAGGGTATGGTCATGTCACACCATCTATGGCAAGAGATGCATCTCAGAGGCATGGCCTGATGTTGTTCTGCTGAAGAATGAAGGAGGCTTGAGCTGGGTCCAGGGTAAGAAAACTTAGCTTCATCGAGGTTATTTAAACCCGTGGTCTTTTCATCTCTTTGGCACTGATGAGTATGAGAAGAAAGTGCCCAGCTGTCCAGCCTTCGTGACCCATGGAATAGTCCTTCTGAAGAAATCAATGGTTGCATCTAAGGTCTTGAAATTGTCAAAACTATGCAAACTCGGCCCAAACTGCGAAACAGTGACCAAACAAATTAGGCCAAAGTGGCTAGGAGAGCAAGTTAATGGCCTGATTTGGATGCCAACCTTGTTTCTTATCTCAACTCCTATCAAAAGATGCAATTCAGAAGCTGGAGAGAGAAGGGCACACAGTGAAAGGCCTTGTGTGTCAGCCAGGGGGCTGCCTAATTGATGATGACAGCCTGATGCCTCTCCTGGAGAGTGTCACGACAGGTCTGGGTACTTGAAGTCATCAGCTGCCAGAGGCGAGGTTCCAAGCAGCTCTTGCCAGGCATGGACAAAACAGAGACTCATGTGAGCAGGCAGCATGCTAACCCCCAAGAGCAGCGACTGAATGGGCAGGGAGAGCGGGCGTTGTGTTCTGGTCCTGATTCCCACACAAACCTCACGTCTAGTGGAAGGAAGCACGTGCCGACTACCCATGCAGCTTTACAGGGAACTGTCAGGGAGTCTTTTTTTCTAGGGCTCTTCCTAACTGCACTTCTGTCCTTGCTAGACCAGAGTCCCCGACTCTGCCTCCATCAAGGAAGGTCCTCGTTCCTAGAGGTCACGCCAAACAGCACGCCTCCCACAGTTCAACGTGGAAGGCCTGAGTTTCATTCTAAAGAATTTATTTCTAATTTAATATTCTCATTCGAACTAGATTTGGTTTCATATCCCTAGACTGGTTTGAAAACTACAGTAGTCTTATTCTAAATCCGAACATATGCCATAGTAGAATGAACCAGTACTCCTAGTACTAGTAATTTCCTGTCAAGCTTAAACTTGGGATTCTGTTAACAAAATTCCTTTGCAAATTCAAATTATTTAGTACATATGTTGATTAAAACACTCACGCTTGTATTGACATTTAAGTTGAATATATTTATGTGTTACGCCACCAAATAGGTGGTATATTCATTCAAGACAGAAACAGAAAATTAAATAATTTTCGCACCTGTGTGACAGTTGGAGCAGTGCCTAACTTTCCTCGCTCCTTACCTGAGGCTATATGACCGCTGTCTGTATTTTCTTCCTGATTCTGAGCTCTGGAATCAGCCCCCTTCTTGGACAAAGTAATTGTTGAGTCTCTCAGGTCAGTACCAAGGGATCAGCATCAAATCACGCTTGCTGTTAGCTCCACCCTAACCCCATTCATGCTTCTGAGAACCATAAACAGGCTAAACCCTGGATCCCTGGTGTGTTCCCACATCCTGAGTCCCTGGTTGGTGACACACTCTATGCCTCGAGTCCTCTAAACTAGAAGTCTTGCCAGGCACATCCTGTAGCTCCCACTTGGTTTTCCTACCTGCAACCAGACATTCTTGATGCTTTCCAAATGCTTCCTTCTGGACATTTCATTATTTTCTTCCACCTGCCTATCAATATATTCTTTTTACCTCTTCTAGACCAGCCCAAGGCCTGTGACTTGCTAAGAAACCACCTGTTTCCACTTACCGGTTTCAGTATGTTATGAAACATTATATTCCATCCACCTGGCTAGACCTTTCTTGCTCCTCTGAAGCTTGGCCAAGGCTGGCCTTACCGATGGCCATGAATGCTGCCTGTCCTGACCACTTCACTACATACAGTTCTGTCTCGTATACAGCATGTACTCAGTAGTGGTAGTTAGTCATTCTGTGTTTATATCCTCAAATAATTGAAAATGGGAAAATGGTCATGTTACTGTAGGCCTGGATCTGTGCAGTATTTCTAAATACCCGAAGGCTAGGATTATTGTCCCTTCCAGACCATAAAAGAACATATTTATTTATTTCTTGCCCAAACACTAATTTCCCCATCATGAAGATCAGCATTCTCAAGCTTTGCCACTGAAAAAGCTCTTACTTCAGAGAATAAATTCATACCTCATGGGTAAGACTGGGTCCCTTATAAGTTGTAATATCTTTGACCTCTAATGTTTTATCTCAGAAATAAATACATGATTTGCAAATATTAACTACTATATATAAAAATGAATTTATTCTGTATAGCACAGGGAACTATATTCAATATCTTGTAATAACTCTTAAGGGAAAAGAACATGAAAACAAATATATGTATGTATATGTATGACATTATGCTGTACACCAGAAACTGACAAATTGTAACTGACTATAGTTCAATTAAAAATAAATAAGTGAATAAATAAATAAATAAAATTTAGCTTGTCTCATTATATAAATAATATACTGCATATGTTATATATTTCACATATATTCATACTCTACTTTCATATACATCCACATTCCACCAGCATGTTCCCAGACTCAGGCCCTAGTCTGAAAATGCATACAGACCAAGATTAATATGTTTTTCAGAAGAAAATGGTATGATCTATTGGATTGAGTATAAATATGACTGAAAAAGTCTACCTCCTTTAGCCTCCTTAAAAATCTACCTTTTTCCTCTTTCTCCGTGTCCCTTATGAAATAGGACAGCTGTTCCCCTAAGAACGTTGTAAAGTTAAAAAGCTTCTATTTTTCCTTTCAGAAGGAAAATAGAAAATTCCTAGCTGCCTCAGATAAGATGAAATACATGAGATGATTTTTACTCCTAACTCTACTGAAAATACATTAAATCCAAGTACTAACTCTGCCTATACGGTCATATCTGGAATTAGTAATATCCATACACGCTTTTTTTAATCTTTTTTTTTTGTTTTTTTACTATTTCATCACCTTTCAGAGGAAGAAAAATTATAAGCATAACATACTTGAAATAAAAGTCAACTTTATTGATCTAAATTAAGACACTTGTGTGTGTCATTAATTAAGAGAATTTTATGTCAATTAAGATCTTCAAATAGATGCTATAGTCCAAAAATGTTATTTTCATGAGAGTTTGATGGACCTTTAAACAGAAGACTTAAAACAAAACAAATGTCAATTAACCTGGGAGCATAGTCCTTTAAAAATGAAAAGGCAGGTTTTACGGTTCCATAAAGGTGCACCAAAGAACAGTATTTGTTACAATGTAGTAGAATGGGGAGAAAGGAGGACTGGGATCAGAATGGCAGATTGCATAATTCAGAGGATCACGGTCCTGGAGGAGTCCTCAGGTCCTTGTTAGCCTCACCATGTCCTCAAGTATGGGACACAACTCCCTGTGCAGAAACAGGAGACAGGAATAAGGGCTGCTTTGAAAAGCAGTAATGCAGGGGTCCCTGGAGGATTACTGAGCCCTTGAAACAATCTTCATGGCAACAGCTTGACTCTGCTTCCTGCTTCAGTGAAGGCTGCTGGAATATGAATTAGGGGTAAAACACTGGGGCTCTTTGCAAATTCATGTTAAAATTTGATTTTCCAAACTCAGGAATACAATCGATTCTGAATTAAATCAAAAGAGTGCTTTAAAGGTGCCCTACAAAGGACCTCAGTGCATTAAATAAGCACCAACTAGCTTTGCTCTTACAAGTGGTCACATGGGAAGAAACTTCGAGAAGATTCCATCATTCTCATGTTAAAGACCCAGAAATGTTTGCAGAGTACGATATCTCACCAATGGTCATAATATCCCGCAATGTCATCAAAAGTTATGTATGGAAACTACTTCTCAGATCAGTATTCGGTCATCCATATTATACCACTTCACATTTATTTTTTAATTTTAATAAATCTAGTTAATGCTTTCTTGACTATAAGAACATACCTCACCCATCCCAAATCAATGCATGTTTTTCTTCCATAAAAATACATACTCTAATAACAAATAAACCAACAAGCCTGAAAAACAGACTGTAGGAGGGGAAATGTATAAAATAGGAACCTTGTATGAAATATGTAAATAGGTACTTGCTACCTGTATCTGTCTTAGGACACTTCTGATGTATGGATCTGTGTTCTATTTCCTCAATTATCAGTTTCCATTGATTGTAATGTTAACGCTTTTAGGGGACCAAATACTACTTAGTAACCCCTTTATCCTTCAGTATGAAAATCAGTTTGATTTTCTTATGCAGCAACTTTAAGATGGATGGTATAAGTTCAAGTGTTTAATCTGCACTTCCCATTTAATTAAATTTGCTGGGTTATTGACATTCTTATTGAATTAGTGACTCAGAGTTAAATAGCTTCTCTGGCACGTCACCTGGAAGCTGGTGATAGGGGGATATACTCAGTGATAGTCCTTCATGACATGAATTGTTCCTACTAGCTTGGGGGGTAAAAAAGGAAGCTTTATTCCAAGGAATGGTAATTTCCACTATGTAATTATACTACCTAAGATTTGACAATCATCGGCATTCACGATCTCATTCAATGCTGCACAGTGATAAGACATTTTCAAAGGCATTTACATGACATACGATGCTACCAATACTCATAATGTAACTGAGCAACCGTAGGATGAACTGATACCTTCTATGCACAGGTAAGTTACTATATACACATGAAACACTACCCAGTTTTTGGTCCTCTTATTGTTGGTCACCTGGTTTCTTTTGCTATTAATCAAATAGAACGTCTCATTTTCAGAAACTATGCTCTAAAATAGACACAAGGGGAACTCACTGGGCCTTGTGAAACCCTGCACAGAGAACCCAGCTGTACCCACAAAGATTTCTAATCTACAGAACTGTGCCTGTGGTTGTAAGCCAGTAAATTCATGTTTGACTGTTACGGTGGCAATAGGAAACTCGCACAGGCAGACTCCATATGGAGCAGTGGGAGACAGCCTAGAAGAAACAGATGAATTCTAAGAGAGGTACAATTTCCCAAGACTGAACCAGGAAGAAACAGAAAATATAAACAGACCAACTACCAATAATTGAGTTGTCATTTAAAACTCCCAACAAACAAAGGTCCAGGATCAGATGCCTTCACAGATGAATTCTACCAAACACTTAGAGAAGAATTAACATCCATCCTTCTCAAACTATTGCAGAGGAAGGAACACTTGATTGATTCTATGAGGCCAGCATCACCCTGATACTAAGACTAGACAAAGGTACCATAAAAAGAGAAAAAAAAATTACAGGCCAATATCACTGATGAACATAAATGCAAAACTCCTCAACAAAATACTAACAAGCCGACTCCAACAATACATTAAAAGGATCATACACCATGACCAAGTGGGATTATCCCGGAACACAAGGATTCTTTCAATATCCCAAATCAATTAATGTGATACATCACATTAACAAATTGAAGAATGAAAACCATATGATCATCTCAATAGATGCAGAAAAAGCTTTTATGAAGTTCAACATCCGTTTATGTTAAAAAAAAAAAAAAGACTCTCCAGAAATTGGGCATAGAGGGCATACCTCAAAATAATAAAAACCATTTATGACAAACCCATAGCTAACATCATACTCAACGGTGAAAAGCTAGAAGCATATCTTCTAAGATCGAGAAGATGGAGCGTCTTGTCCAGTCAGTCTGAAGAGGCAGAGGAGTCCAGGTGATCATGGGTTGGGTGACCCGTGTCCCGGCTAGTTCAACCCCACCTGCTAGAGGCAGAGATAACAATATATCCACTCAAGCTGTGGATGCAGGCCTTCTGGGTTTAGCTATCTGTATATATGATTAAGATTCTGTAGAGTTTCACTTTTTAGAAAAGAAGTACCTCAAGACTTGTTCTTCTAAATCTGACTTTTTAAGTGGATATTATTGTTTAAAAAAATTATTACTGGTTCAGAGCCTAAGAAGTCAAAAAGCCTCAAGATCACATCCGGACGGCTCTTTCAGACACCCTGGAGCCTGCAGAGGCCTGATGGGGACAGGACTTTCAAACCCACAAATGCGTCTGGAAGGCTGCGGTCCAAGGCCATTTTTGGTGGTTATAGGCAGGGTCTCTGGAACCAGAGGGAACACACAGCTCTTCTTAAAACTGAAGGTGTTTGCACTCAAGATGAAACTGAATTCTATCTAGGCAAGAGTATGTGTACAAAGCAAAGGATGACACAGTAACTCCTGGTGGAAAACCAAACAAAAGCAGAGTAATCTGGGAAAACGTAACTCGCACTCGTGGAAACAGTGGTGGTTTTGTGCCAAATTCCAAAGCAACCTTCCTCTAAGGCCACTGGACACAGAATCCAAGCGATGCTGTACCCTTGAAAGATTTAAACCTACTGAAAAATAAATGAATGAAAGTGTACATTTGTTCGCTTGCTAAAAAAAAAACTCAAATGGTTTTTGATAAGGTGATGTTTTTGATGCAACTGGCATACACAAAAATTAACACATCGTATGTCATGCAAGGAGTTTTCCTACTTTCTCAATGATTTCTATCAATTTAGTTTATTAGTATCTCCTTCTTTCACCCAGTCTCACCCCAAAACAATTATTCCCTGTATGAGGACAGACATTTGTCCTTATTCACCCAGCACAGACTAAATGATACCTGTTAAGTGCCAAGACATTTTATTAGGAACTGAAGGTGAACAAAGATGAACAAGATATAACTCCTTTTTAAAAGGAGATTCAAGAGATGAAGCAGAAAGGACCCAAAACAAGAAAACATTCACTTACTGAGCTGTCACAGATCTTGAGAAGAAACCGAGAAATTGGAAACTGGAAGATAAATAGCTTCCTGAGGTAAAAGTGTCGCAGCACACAGAGAGAATGAAAAACTCTGCCAGAGCCCACGTAAGACATACTATGTATTTAATTTTTTTAGTTCACCTTTAAAGCAGACCTCTAGGTAGAGGAATGGTAGAGAAGTGTGATGAATAAGTTTAATAAGTGAAGAACATAGGTAAGAAAAATACCAAGTGTTACAATTTCACCTGCACACATCTTAGTCTAATCCAGAGGAAAAATCAATCAGAAGGCATATGTGTTTTCTTTTTTTAACATATTTAAGTATAGTTTGTTTATAATGTTAATTTCTGGTATACTTCTGCTATACAGCACAGTGATTCAGAGAGAGAGAGAGAGAGAGAGAGAGAGAGAGAGATAGAGAGAGAGATAGATAGATAGATAGATAGATAGATAGATAGATAGATAGATAGATATTCCTTTTCATATTCTTTTTCATCATAGGCTCTTACAGGGTACCGAATACAGTTCCCTGTGCTGTACAGTAGGGCCTTGCTGTTTATCTACTTTATATATAGTACTTAGTATCTCCAAATCCCAAATTCCTAATTTATCCCTCCACCCCACCCAGTTGCCCCCTGACCTGAGTTTTCTTGATCCTGTTAGTTCCATAGCTAACCCAGCATCCTAGGAGCTGAGATTTGCCTTTCTTACTTGTGTTATTAACTTACTAGTGTAAATTTACACCAGCCACCACAGGTTTACAGCAGTGGAACTACCTACCACAAATATTATAGGCTTCAAGGACACACAGTTAAAAACTTGAAACACTTAAACTGCTTTAACACTTGCTAATATAATTCAGTTTCACTTATATGAGAATATAAATAGCCAGAGTCCTGCTAGAAAAATTATTTTGGCTTTCTTAAAAAGCCTGGCTAGCTTTCTTCCTGGCTTTTCTTAAAAACTCTAAAGTTATGTTCATCTGTGAATCACTGCTTCCAATACCAACTAATGATGATGGCAATTTTGCCCACACGGGGATAGTGCAGAAAGGGGGCTGAGTTTCACTCCCCATCTTGGAGTAGTTCACATGCTAAAGGACCCACGTGCTTTGCAATCATCTCCACTTGAATTCTGTTCATTATTTTTACAGCAAGTGCAGCGTTTAGTATCATGGACATAAGAAATAAGGAATTCACGTTTGGGATTGTGCTGTATAGGCCAACAGAATATGAGATGTCACCTGCCCACAAGAACCATCCTAGGTAGCCCACAGGAGAAAACTAGACGACTCATGTCTCCAAGACTACCTTCCACCCACACGGCTCCTCACTAATCCAGGCCCTCAGCATCTTCTGCCTGGGTAACTACAAGTCTCCTAACTGCCCTCCCATCTGCTATTCAAATAACTTTCAAAGAACTCCCCTACCACATGCAGCCTTAAATGTTTTGTTTTGCATTACATTGCACCTCTACTTAAAATCTTTCAACGGCATAAGAAACAATGAATACAATTCACTCAGTAAGTATTCAAGAAACCTATGTCCTGGCCTCTGCCCACCCCTCCCTCCAGCCTCTTCTCTGGGTATGACTCTCAGGCCCTGCCCTCTTAATGCATGAGCCAACCATCCTGAGCTGTTGACCATTATGCAGCACACCTGGCTGTGTTTCCTACCCCAGTGCCTTCCTGTTGTTCTGAATGTTTTCCCTTTTGAGACTCTTCTTAGTCCCCTCTTCCCTGATCCAGGTTTTCCTGGTTCCTGACAAATACCTGCTCATCTGCAGAACTAAAGTATCATCTCTACAAAATTTTTTCTGCTCCCATTGACCCCTACCCTAACTTCCACAGGTAGGAGAGACCATCACCTCCTTTGTGTCACCTCAGTACCCTCTGACTTCCACCAGCCTACCTGGAGTGAGTTAGGAGACATCTTTATCATGTCTGTAACTGTGCCAAACCACCATGAGGTGGAGGCCACACCTTCTTTGTGTTGCCAGTAACTGCCTTCAAAGGCATTAAACCTTTGCTGGGAGCAGAAAACCCACGCATGAAACAATTACAGACACCAAGCAAGGCAGTGCTAAGGAATGTGGATTTTGCTTTAAGCACCTTGCAAGTTCTAAGAAGTCACACAGCATGGTGGGAGTGTTTGACTAGCTGAATTCAATGACTATCTGAATGAAGTGTGTGACAGATCTGAATTTACAGCCTGACTCTCCCACGTCCTAGCTGTGTGACCGTAGATATGTCAGTTCATTTCCCTGTTTTAAACCAGGACCTACTTCACAGAGTACTTGTGGGAAGATGAGATGAGCTAGGTGACCATCCAACACAGGAGTTGCTAAGAAAATATCCCTTCTTGTCCCTTTTCTCTGAGAAGGGAGAGGGATTAAATGTGCTACCTCGACTCAAGTGCAACTTCTTACAGGAGGTGAGATTTCAGCTCAATCTTTAGGCAGGAAGGATTTGAACAAGTAGATTTTGATAGAAAGTGCTGTTTGTACAGGGGAACAGGTTGAGCAAAGGTGGTTGACCTGTTAAACCCTTCCCAGATGTAGGTAAGATCAGCCTTCGGATGCTCTAATATGCCCACAATTTGGCCCCGAAGAGCAATGTGAGAGTCATTATACATGAACATAATCCAGATTCAAAACCCAAGAATACTGTAAACTAGAGAGAAGACATTAAAATAGTTATAACGTATTTAGGAGAGACTCGTTCTTTAGCGGCGGAATGTTTCCAAAAAATGATGTTACAGGGTATTGGGCTGTTCATTTACACAGAAGTAAGCATTATACTAACAAACAACAGAGCGGGCACAACATCACCCGACATTTAAACAAACACAGGGAAGGTAATAATTTCCATGTGTGGATGGCTCCAGTGCTAGTGGAGCAGTCGAAAGCAATCTCATTTACTTTTATGGTTAAGTGCTCAGGAAGCATTTTTTTTTTTTAACATCTGAATGTTTTCATGGCTGAAGGGACGCCAGTAGGGCCTGGAAAACAATTTACAATGATGTGTAAAGTAGTTACATTTTCCAACAAGTCTGGTTGCTCAATTATTCCAGCCATATTAATAGCTCTTAGTGGCATCTGATGTATAATAGTCTCATCGCAATCACCCATTTCAGTGGGAACACAGCGAGTGCTATCCAAACAGAAAAGTCCAAGTCCGAAGTTGACGACAAGCTCAGGCCTGTGTCCTGACCGTTTCCTGCATGAGCTCGCTGTCCCTGAGAGCGGGTCCTGTCGGCAGGCTGGCCTGCTGTCACTCTCACACCAGTTCATTTGGTTTCTGATCTGCAGCTAGGTTTGTGTTATCAAAAAGCCAAAGCAATTGATTTCTTTCTACCTCTGTTGAGATAAGTGGAACAACCTGTAATTTGGTTTAGAGGAAAAACATCTAGATCATAGGAAAAGGTTTCAAGAAAGGGAAAAAGATACAAATGGCAATTTTCACAGTACCGTGAACATAGGAAGAATTTAATCAATTGAAAGAGAATTACAAAGAGCTGAAATTTAAAAATCCAAAGATAAGAACAGAAAGTGAAAGACTGGAATGTTGAAGTGTTTGTTTTTGATGCCATTCATGATGGGTTTTCTCATGTGTGGCTGAATGCAACAGACTCTGAACTGGGCTCCTGGCCCACTAAAATCTAAAGGACACACAACATCTACCATGGTTCTTTTTAAATGTTAAGTCAGATACTCTCAGTTCTCTGCTCAAAATTCTCTAATGGCTTCTAACCTCACTCAGAGCAAAATCTAAAGCCTTCACCAAGGCCCCCAAGCCTCTCCTGGAATTTCCAGCTTCATGCCTACTCTACCACCCTCCTGGTCTTCCTCCAGCCTAGATGCACTTTGAACTCACAAAACAAGAAGGCAGCTCCCACCTTGGGTCTTGCACATGCTGGTCCCTTCTCCACCCCACCCCCTTGCAAGCTTTCTCTTCATTCAGGTCTCTGCTCAGATGTCACCAACTCAGATGTCACCCACTCCATCGTCACCTTCCCTGACCACTTCATCTAACAAGCTCTATTGCTCTTTACCTCTTGCCCTAATCTATCGTTCTTCTTAGCAGTTATCATTATTGCACATGAAATTACTTGTCCAGCTGTTAATCAATTTATCTGTCTTGTCCATTAAACTGGTAGCTGCAAGCTAGGGGATACTGTAGCCCATAGCCTGGAATACTGGGTACCACCTAATATATAATAAATATTGCAGGAGTGGGGAGGATGAGAGGAAGGATCCCTTGTCTTCCTCACATGTTTGTGTCTTTGCTCCCCAAATAACCGGACATGGGGCTGTTTGAACAGCAACTTCTTGTCACCCTTGATCTATCTTCTAGAGACATTAACACCAAGAAAAGAGCACGGGCTTTGGGAGCAAAGAGACCAGAATTTAAATCTCATCTTCATCATCAAGTAGGTTTTTGACTTTGGACAAGTTTCCTGTAAACCCTCTATGGAATTTGATAGTTGATAAAACTTTAAACATCCATAAGCATTGGGCAAGGCACTTGGGGTACCTCAGAGAAATTATATTAGTTAACTTCCATTAAAACTAACTCGGCAAAAAAATGCATAATCGATAAGTATTGGCTGTCTGTCCCCTCCATCCTCCACCCCATCCTCTCAGCAACCTTTCATGGTACTATGCCCAACAAATGCACCTAAGATAAGCTTTTGCTTTTGCTGCTGTGAGTCTAGGAAAAGCGGTGAGCAAACAGAATACGTCAGGTGAAAGTATGTGGAAAACGGTGGCACGGTATACAAATAAACTGTGGGAATTATCATTACCGTTGTAAAAATTTATTTCAGACCAGTCTTCTGTGTCTGGAATTTCTAATCAAGTGAGTTAGCTTGAGGACAGCCCAAGTAAAGAGGACCTGAGGAAAAGAAGCCACGTGAAGATGAAACCAGGAAAAGAAGAGGAGTTTCAAGGGGAACGGCTGCAAATGTGGAAGCCCTGGGAACATCAGAGTCTGAATGCCGGAGTCTGGCCGGCCAGGGGCTTCAGTAAGTGCTCCATCAGATTCACTGTGACCAGAGTTTCCATCTTTGTAGAAGGAGAAACGGAAGCAGGCAACACTACACACAGGCACGAGGCTCCTCTGTGGCCATCTGTCCTGCTGCGGTGAAGAACGTGGGAAAGAGTCAAGCATGGGGAAGAAGGGGATGCATGATTCAGTGCAAATCATCTCACCTGCTGACAGAGGTGAGTAGAATACAAGCAGCAGGAGAACTCGGCTCACACTCATCACCAGCCCATGCGGACGCTCCCTGAATCACCTCCCCTACGCATGCAGGGCTGCAGGGAAAGGAGGTAACATTTCTCCGAATTCCAGCAACATGTTGGGTCTTCTGCTGGACACCATCACATATCTCATCTCATTTTAGACTCACAGTAATTAAAGAAAGCTTTAGGGTCCCCATTTTCTAAAGGAAAAACTGAGATTGAGGTAGCGCTTAAAATACTGGAAGTAGAAAATAGCATGGAGTTCTGTGAAAAAAGAACCAAGTCATCCCTCGCATTTGTGAAACAGCACTTTATAATTTACAACATGTTTTCATGAGCAAATGCACGACCTTCACACACAGCTTGAGAGGCAAGTAACACACTAAATAATGAAAGAAGTTGAGGCTTGAGTAACTGAGTGATTTGCCTAAAATTGCATGGGCAGTAAGTGGCAGAACTAGACATGGACCCATTTTCCTAATTCTAAGACTGGTGCTCTTTGCACTAAGAAATGGTTCTCTACTTTTCAGAAGAGGCCTACGTTTGTTGAAGAAACCATATGTATTTAAAATCTGAGCTGAGGAAGAACATGGTCCTTGTCCAGAGCAGCCTAAGTAGTAGGCCAAGCTCCATGAATTACCTGTGGTGACAAAAGCTGTTAAGACCTCAAAATCTCAGGGGTGAACACCATAAGAGCTCATTTTTCACTCAGGCAAACATCCAAAGCAGGTAGTCCTGGCACGTGGTAATTCAGGGACCAAGGCTCCATTCATCCCCTCCTTGGCCCTAGAATCCTCTCCAGCCACGCCAAAGGGGAAGATACAGACACACAGCCTTGCAGTAACTTTCCACTGGGAGAGCTAGTCACGGGCCACTTCCGGACCCGAGTGGGCCAGGGAGTCCGTAGCTGGGCAGCCACCGCCGGGGAACAACTCTGCGTCACACAGAGGGGAGAGCACACATTGTCAGTGAATAACTATTTGTCTTCACCACACCCTACTAACCCAACCAACACTGGAATGATAAGTGGCTGTGAGAAAATGCCCTAAGTCAGAAGTCAGCTTAGAGAGTCTGACATCCCCTCAAGCAAGGATCACATTTTTACTTTGCTGTTGCTGCTGCTGTACGTTCTTTTGAAGCATACAAATAATAACAAATAAATGTACACTTACCCCCTAGGATCATGGATTCTTATCCACCAGGGAGTTGGAGATTACCTGGAAAGCATGCTTTAAAAAAAAAATGTAGATTCCCAGGACCCAGACCCAGAAATATTTTTATGAGTGATTCTGATGCATCAGGCCCAGAGACCACACTTTGTGAGCTACACGCACAGACCACAGTTATTTCATGACTGGTGATTATACAATGGCTGCTTAATGCTAGGTTGGAGACAGACCCTCACAAAATGCCAGCAGAGGTCAGCTCCAGGAAGGAGCAGGGAATGGACGTGGTTTCAGATTTTCCACATTCAAGCAACACCCACTCCCACGAAGAATTTGTTTTGCTACCCAGGTTCTATTTTCCTGTCTCCTTGACAATGCGGAAACAACTTGGCATCTCACAGAGACTCGGCTTACTTCAAATGGCAGAAGCTGCCTCGCAAGGACAAAGGAGACAGAGATGGATTGGGCGGATCTAAGACCTAGAAAAAATAATGTCTATATCTAATAACTTCTATTTTACCTACAACACTGCAGCTCTCTCTGGAGCAGGGAGAAACTAGGGTATGCGGCGTGGGCCTCGCTCAAGCCATGAAACAGTTGTTGCTCATTAACCTTGTATAACATGACATCTGATTCTTCCTTAACACGGGTAGCAAATCACTTCTCAGATCAGGTAGTTGCCCCAGAAGCCTTCAAACTATTTTAAGCCTAGCGCTGTGTCCCAGAAATCATTCAGAATCTTATCAACGGTGATCCTGAGGAATTCAAGAACAGCCAGCCAAAGAAAGTAATTCAAAATACTTTCCACTATGAGTGTCCTGAAAAGACCTTTCTATTGGGGAAACAGAGAAGTAAGTTAAGATTCAGAATGCTTGGCTTCATCCTGATTATCAGATTTTACAATTGTTTATTTAACTAGACAGGATAAAAGAAAGAGGTAGTTGAGCTCCTGAATGCGAGCAAGGGGGTTTAGGGGACAGAAGTGAAACCAAAGAAATTGATTAGACCTGCAGCAGGGCCCTGCAACTGTGGGGAAGCTGGGAGTCGTGGGCTGGCCACACGAGGATCCCCCCACCTACCTGGAGCTCTCCTTGGGCATAACACTTTAGATAATGTGTCTTGAGAGCACTGGAGGGTAATCCAGCAAGACACGCACACCGCCGTCAGGACCCTGGGAAGACTCCCATTTCTCCAGTAAGGTGCATCAAAATTACTGGCCGTAAGCTTCAAAGCACCCACCAAGCTCCTGGCCTCTCCAGCACTCACAGCCATTATCTTTCCAGCTGCCTTGCAGCTCCAAGCAGTCAACCCTCCAACCATGTTGCTTTTCTGCTGCTCTGTCTACATACCAGGTCTGCTCCGGTCACCAATCTTCCCTCTTCTTTTACAAGTTATCTGCAGGCCTT
Organism: Camelus bactrianus; assembly: GCF_048773025.1. NCBI lineage: Eukaryota > Metazoa > Chordata > Mammalia > Artiodactyla > Camelidae > Camelus > Camelus bactrianus. Next base: position 83,562,902 of record NC_133541.1, read on the forward strand.
CGTCTACTAGGCAGGAGTGGTTACCTGCCTGTTATGATCACTACCACCCTCCAGATCACTGACTCCAGAGTCCACCTTGCCTCCTTCATCTCCCTTGCACCCCTTCATGCATTGCGTAGCTGGGCAATATCTCCCACCACTCCACTTCCATTTTCCCAGCTACCCCAAATTCAAGCATTGCTGTTGCTCCCCTGGACACATTCCTGTCCATGCTCCCTGCCTCCACTTTCTCTCCACTCCAGTCTACCCTTCAAACTATGCCCAGACTATTGGCCAAATAGTTAATCCTTAACATTCCAATTGTGTGTATAATATGTGGTGTTACTAATTGTATTAATGGCCCCAACTTCTTCCTCTCTCTTTGAATCCATGTGCTGTGCCATGCAAATAAGTAGTTTCCCTCCACACGACTCTGGGCTTGGTCATGAGACTTGTTTGGCCAAAAAGATGCTTGATTAGAAAGCACCTGCACAATTGGTCTTGACTGCTCTCTCTTCTACAATTGCCATGAGAATAAGCACAGGCTGGCCTAATGGATGGTAGACATGGGAACTGCTGAGCGGCCCCGCTCATCCCAACAGGAGCAATCTCAGATCAGGCAAAAGCCCAACACCAGACATAGGAGTGAGCCTAGCTGAGACCAGAACAACTCAGCCAAGTCCAGCCTATCTCACCAACCCACAGACTAAATAAATGCTTATTGTTTTAAACCCCTGACATATGGGGTAGTTTGTTATAAGGCATTATTGTGGCAATAGATAACCAATACACAACACAACAACCGATAACAGAGGCTATCTAGCCCCATCTTGGTCAGAATTGAAGCTGGCCCTTCACGTCACCATCATCTCTCCACCCTCCCACCCTGGAGTTTGCACACCCCTGGGCTAGCAGATAGAATAGGTCAGATCTGGACAGACCTTCTCATACAGACAACTGTGGCTCCACACTGGATGAGAAAAGAGGACTCCTGGTGACTGGTGATACTCAAGGGTTAACAATGAAACCGGTAAGGCACTGGTGACTAAGTTTCCTCAGACCTGTCTGCACCTGATGAGAGAGGGTGTTTGCATCAGTAGCAGCTGAGGTTTTATAGTCTAGACTTTCAGATCAAGGAAAATGAACGCTAAAATGTGTGTTAGAATCTTTGCCTTACACTAACTAGCTGCTTCCTAATTAAATGGTGTAGTTTCTTCAGGATTTGTTTCTGGTTTGTTTTATGCCTCTATGTGTATGGGTTGCAGTGGGCAGAGGTTTCCAGGGGAGAGAGTAGGCAATGGATAATCAATACACAACACAGGAGAAGTCTTTGGGGGCACGTTGAAAGGATTTTGTGAGAGAAGGGAAGAAACCAACTGGTACTTTGAAACATTATCCCATAATATTTGCATTTTCTCTCTCCGACTTGCATATGAATTCTTTGAAAACAGGTTCCCAATCCAACACCGTTTTGAGGTGGCAGCAGAAGCAACAGAAATCAAACTAGATTTAAAATCATGAACTCTGCGATTCAGGAAAGTGACTTAATCTCTATTTTCTGATATTCAATAGGAGTCATCAAGCTGTCTTCCGTAATCAAGGAAGACAGACAGGGCAGATGGATGACAGAGTAGCCAGACCACCTAAGCATTACCTCCTCACTCTGAGAACTCAGGCCCTGCGTCACCTCAGCCTATTACTCTCTGTCACGTTACTACTTTTTATTTTCTTCATAGCTCTTCATCATTCTCTAAAATCATCTTATACATTTATTTACATGTTTACTTCTGTTCCCCCTAACTCAAACGTAGGGTCCACAGAGGGAAGGTCTCCATGATGGAGGCCCCCACGAGGGCATACTACTTTACTCCTGCATCTCCAGGTTTTAGAAATATGTTATACGGTAGCTACTCAATAAATAATAATCATAGGGAAGAAAGGAAGGAAGGAAGGAAGGCAAGCAGGAAGGAAGGAAGGAAGGGAGGGAGGAAGGAAGGGGAGTAAATACATGGAATACTTTATTTTTAAGGTTATCTGACTCCTTGTTAATAACATCCAGTCTGTCAAAGAAATTGTATTTCTTTGGGCACACTTGGGCTTATAGAAATAACATCAATTCATAAAAAGAAAGGTAATATTTTCTATGCATTATAGAAAATTACTTGGTATTCATAGACATATTTCAGTCCAAAGATTTCTGTGTTCTCTGATACTTAATTCATTCTCTAAATAATTATGAGCTTGGTAATTCTGCATATAGATGCACACCCAGACCCAGACCATAAAATAAGCCAGTTAACCCTTCTGAGCATATTTCCTTGTCTGCATAACAAAAGAGTTGAATATCATGATTTTTATGGTTGCTTTTTAAATTCTATGAATTAACGATAATTGGAAAAACTACCATTTCTGGCTGCAAATTCTCCTCTAAGAAACCATAATCTCTACAGGCATAGTCTCAAAATTAAGTAGCACAGAAAAGCACCAAGTAAGGTTGGGTCAGCTGTCATCGAAAAATCCTGATTTAAAAATACCCCTCTGCCAACATTAATTTTGAATGTGAGAGTCAGATGCTTTTGGCCAGAGCCTAAAGAAGCCTTCTATAGCCAGGGGCCTCAACCCTCGCCAGGCAGGCCCTACCAAGAGCTCCAGCTATAGTGTGAAAGTATGAAATGCTCCCTGGCCTACAGAATAATCACATTGCTCTGAATCTTTCTCTGGGCCTCCGTGGAATAAAGCACAAGGAAGACCCAAAATGACATGAATGGAAACTCCTTCCCATCCTCTTGATTCATCTTCACCCTGGTAGGTGTTTCAGTCAAGGCCCTTTTGTCTGCAAGTAACAGAAAACCCTCAGCAAGGTTAAGGAAAACAATTAAGAGGACATTTTTATAATAGCACAATGTTATCTTGTGGAATCTGGGGCAGGGGTAAAAGTGTTGACTAAGAGCCGGCAGAGCAGGAACATGGCTGTGACCTTCTTGGTCTTTCTCTCAGACCCTCGTTTCTGCTCTGCTCTGTCCATCAGCCTCAGGCTCCTATCCCTATATATCTAATTTCTACCATCTTCATGCCTGTGGCCAGCACTCAGCCCCCAAGTTTCCACCATCTCAGTTCAAGCCATACGCAGAGGCTGAGACTAACTTCTCCCTCAACCTAATCCAAACTCCTGGGAGAGAGACTCTGATTGGCCCACATTGGGCCAAGCAATCTCTTCAAATTAACTGTGACCAAGTGGACAACCCTATGGTGCAAACAAGACTGTGAGTGGTCCATTAGTGAGTCAAAAGGGGGCAGGCCAGAGAAAAATGAAGTCAATTTTAAGACACTCCAAAGGGAGGCTAACATAGCATATCTTCAAAAGGACTCTATTAAGAGGGAGGGTCTTACCATAAAGGCTAAGAAATTAAGACTATTCCCAATAGGAATCATGAGAACAAAGGAAGCTATATCACTACTACATACACAAACTTACTATTACCATACAATTCTGTAGATCAAAAGTCCAACATGGGTCTTAGTGGGCTAAAATCAAGGGTCAGCAGGGTTGTGTTCCTTTCTGGAGAACACATTTCCTTGCCTTTTCCATCTTCTAGGGATTATCCACATGCTTTAGCTCATAGCTCCTTCTCCCATCTTCAGCGCCATCAATGTGGCATCTCTCTGATCACTGTCTACCATCACATCTCTTTCTATGACCACAGTCTGAAAGATTCTCTGATTTTTTCAGGACCCATGTGATTAGATTGTACCACTCAGACAGTCCAGGGTAATTTCCCATCTGAAAGGCTTTAACTTAATCCCATCTGCAAAGTTGCTTTTAGCATGTAAGATAACATATTGACAGAGTCCAGGGATTATGATGTGGACACATTTGGGGAGTCATTATTCTGTCTACCACAGATGAGTCCTTGAAATTAAAAGACAGTTACAGTGTTTTCTTTCAAGCATTTTTTTCTCATTTGCCTAAATCTCATAATTATTTTCCAACTTTTCATTCTGTGATCGTTTTATAATGGAGGTATATAATCCAAGTGCATATGAAACTACAAAGTTTTCAGCCTCATCTATAAAGTCCATAACAATATCTGATTTGATTATTATCAAATACCTGCAGTCACCAATTATCAGTTCCATTAAAAAAAAAAGTAACACATTTGAACCTCAGCTAACTCTTAAGCATCTTCCTAGGCACTTTAAATCTCTCATTTCACTTACTTCACTATGACCCTGCAAAGTGGATGGTATTATTCCCATTTTACAAGTGAATAGAACAACAGTAAATAAATTGTCCAAAGTCAAATGAATAGTAAGAAGCCAAGATTCAAATTCAAAGTCCTCTCCAACTCCAGAGACTTCCTCTTCTTTCCTTTACATCACACAACCACTAAAGGATAAAACCCTACCCTTAGGTGGCATTATAATGTCTGTTCTCCCATAATCAGAAATAATAACCACTCCACTAGGCATATCAATCATTCCATTAATAAGCAAATACTCTAACAACGTGGGACATGGAGATGCGAGGTTCACTCTTGAGCAGAGCCTCAATGAGTAGGGGTGAGGAGATTCTGAGTATGATCAGGACCTTGCAAATGGCTGCTTTTTATTACTTGATTATCATGCTTTAGGTTTTCTTTCTAATCCTTCCTAAGTACTTAGACAGAAATAGACATGGAAATGGGGAAGAAAAAGAAAGAGAAGTGTGCCTCAGTAGCTTCATCCATAAAATGCACATAACCGAAGACATTTAACTAACCCCAAATTATTGTTGGGAGATTAAATTAGTTAATATATGTAAAGCACTTAGAATAGCACCCAGCATACAGGAAGCAGCAGCATCCTTACCACCACCACCACCATCATCAATGTCATACTTATCATCATCTTCTTCTTCATCAAGATTTCAGTCTTAAGGTACTAATAAGTCAAAATATAAGGGCAAAAAGGTCTCTAGATATCAGAAAGAACTCCAGAGTATGAGCTAGATAAATTACCTTCTTGTATTTCTGGTCTTCTTTGGTTTCAAATACAGGTATTGGTTAAACAATGAACATTCTTACTGAATTTCAATTGCTTTGTTACAATTACAGGATTTTACTCCTTAATGCTATTTCTTTCCTCTAGTAATCCAAGAAAATCTAATTCCCAGCATACCCTTTTTAAAAAAATTTAATATATGTACAATTTTTCTTTTAATAAAATGGTATCTTAGGCTTCACTTTTGGGAACATCTTAGTTACAATATGGCCTTCTTTGTAAGCAGGTAAAATCAAAACATGTCATGCCACTTAAACTCTCATCCAAACTATTTTCTTTTAACGAAAATTACTACTATTTTCATTCAAAATGTATTTCAATCTCCATTTTCCCTACCTCTTTCAGATGCTCTTTACTGCTTTAACCTCTATCCCAAATGTTCTCTTTGAACTTTTTGTTTGTGCTTTTATTTTATTCCCTTCATCATCTCCCACTGTCTCCAATTTTTCCTTTCTTTTTTTGGACACTTAGGGCCAACTGTTCCCTGGCTTCTTGGCTTGAGTTCCCCATCTCTCTCCCCAGTAGAGCTCACCCTGCTGTGTCCATAGACTTCCCAGATTTCTCCCCTCCATCTCGCAGCTTTCTCTCCCCTCTCACACTGAGTCCCTCTGCTCCTTCTTGTTCCATTTGCCACCCCCCTCACTTCTCCTTGAGCTGTAGATAGTAAGAGACTGGCTAGAAATGCTCATCAACCTTCTTCTCGTCAGCACACAGTTGTTTGCCTCAATAGAGTTGAAGCAATTTCAACCCTCTTTCTCCACCAGAGTCTCATGATTTTTATCCTGCTGTGTCACTTACCACTTCCTCCCCTGCCAGGCTCCAGCCTCAGCAGACTGTCTCACCTGCTCTCCATTTCCATTTCTTCATCTTTATTCCTTCTCCAGGAGCTCCCAATGTCTCTCCCTACCTAAAGTCTGCAACAAAATCCTGTCTGCCAGGCTTGTGTAATTCATCTGCTCATGGCTTGCAACATGAGCCCCATGTGCTAAGTAGAATGTGTACAATCTAAGAACAAAGGCCTGAAGCCAAGGTTTGACTACACAAACAGGCAAGGCTGACATCAAGAACTAGGAGGGTCCACGATGTAATAAACAGTGCACAGAGCTTCAGGCCCGGAACCCTGTGCTTAAGAATGAGTCTACCACTAAGTCCTTTTATAAATAAAATGATTTATTTGCACTCTCTGGACCTATGTAATCTCCAAAATATGACAGTCAAATTGGAATCCCTTGTTCCAATTATCTTTGCTGCATAACAAACTACCCTAAATTCAGCAGCATGAAACAACAACCATTCTCTGTGCTTATGGGTTCTGTGGGTCAGGGGTTTGGAAAGAACGTAGTGGGACAGCTCTTCTTTACCCCATGATGTCTAGAGCTTCTATGAAGAGACCTAAATAACTGGGGCTAGAACAGTGGGGTCTTGAAGATCTACTTGCAAAGTGGCCTCTTCATTTCCATGTCTGGTTGCCTTTCCATGTGGCTTGGACTTCCTCACAGCATGGCGGCCTCAGTAAAGTTGAATTTCTTACAGAAGACTGGGAACTCCAAAATGTGATGGTCCTGCTCAACCAGAGAGAAGCTGCATGGCATTGTCTGACCTAATCTTGGACATCACATAGTGTCTCTTTCCCTGTATTCTACTAGTTGAAGTAGTTACACGCTTGCTTAGATTCAAAGGGGAAGAACTAGACTTCACCTCTTTGAAGAGGGGAACTGCAAGTCCACACTGTAGAAGAGTATAAAGGATGAGAGTGCTGTGGTGACCGTCCTGGAAAATACAACATGACCCATCCTTATATTCCCTTCAAGCTCTAAAAATCTGATTCTGAGCTTTATTTAGACCCTCAGTAAATGCTCAATTAAAATTTACCTTCTCTCCAGAGGCAACCTGAAAAACACGGGGTGAGGATTTTTTATACAAACAACGTAAGTGGACAATGCAAAATCATTCTTATTCAAGCATCAAGGTGTGTGTCACAGACTGAAGTCTCGTAAATGTAACAAGAATTCTAACAAGGGAGGTGATGTTGAAAGGCAGAATAGTCAAAGAGTCCACCTTCAAGTAGACTGAAATTTACTGACCATTAATTGCTCACATTATCTCATTTAATCCTCATAATAATCCTGAGCAGTAAATATCACACTTCACCTTTTACAGATCATGAAGATGAACCCCAGAGAGGTTAAAGAAACTGACCACTGCAGTTATGCCAGTCTCAATGCCACTAGAGGATGTAGCACTAGACTGACCTGGGTTTGAAGGCGGGGTCTCTGTGTAGGGTTTGCTATGACTGCGTGCAACAAAGAGTCAATTTTAGCTTAGGGACAACATCAATAAAGACAACAAGTAGGAATGATCAGGATAAATAAGAAGGGCAGTGGCAGAGGCTGGAGGTCAGGGAGCATTGCCTGGACTACTCAGAGAGGAGAGCTGCTACTGGGCTGCAGCAAATCATAAGTTCTATCCAGGGGAATAATGTCCATGTGTAACAACATACAATCTGAGGTGACTTTACTTCATCAGAGAAAAAGGACATTTGCCAGTCTCTATAAAGCCTCCCAAACACAGACTATCTTCTTGTTAACCACTTATGGCAGTGGGGTATAAAGACCTGGTTCCTGCATTACCATGCAAAATTACTATTACGGTTTAACATTTCATGTTTATAAAATATTTGCCAGTAATATAGTGGTACTACTCTCCATCCAAAAAGAGAAATGGGTGACAATCAGTATGATTTTCATTTGCCAAATGAAGACATTGGGTATTAAAGTAAAGATGGGTATTAGAGTTATAATTTCAAGTTTTTCATTAAACCCCTGGAGCCACAAAAACTCCCCCACCACTTCATCTTTTTAAAATCATTTTAAAATGTTGAGCACTCATGCGATTCTTTAAAATTTTATAACACCATGCAGTTCTGCCTTTGGTTTTAATTCTCGGTCATATTTTCAAGGTTTCTGCAGTTGCAGATAAAGAATCCAAAGGGGACTGGAATAGAAGTGAGAACTAAGACCGAGAGCAAGCCCGTTCTTCCTTTAAGGTTCAGCTCCATTTGGCATATATTTTTTGACTGTCGTGTGATGCAGGCCTACTAATTTGTTAGAAGGCAAACAACCCAAGGAAGAGAAAGGGTGTGGGGAAAAGTACTGGAGCCTGTAGGATGTTTAAATAGCTAACCAGGCTCTGCTGTTTAATCAAGAAAGGCTCCTCTCCCAAATGCCCATCAATTGGAGGACTAGTTGACCAGGCCATGGTACATCCACTCAAAGGAATATATGGTAAAAAGAAATGGGGAAGACTGACATATGCTTCTACAAGACATCATCAGGCAATATTGTTAAGTAAACAAAAGCAAAGTGGAAAACTGCACAGAATACCACATTTATGTGACAAGAAGAGGTGGAGAGCACATGTATGTATACTTATTGCCTCATATTTTAAACAACAAACAATAATAATAAAATTGGTTATAAGTTGCGGGAGGTGGGGGAGGGGTCCCCTGCCCACAGACACAGGCACCAGAAGCTTGAGCTGGAAATAGGAGGGCTTCTTAAGACAGCAGAAGTCCCTGGCAGAAGTCAGAGCAAGCATCATCTCAGATCTCTCTGTTGTCATCACAGGCTCCAGAAGGCTCTGTCCCATTAATGTTTCTACCCCAGTCCTGAATGTGACCCTGCAGCAGGTATGGGCGTGATTTTGGATGCTGGGACTAGAGTTGTGGGACCCTCTGACTATGACAGATGCCATGCCTGTGCGCTCGTCTGGCTGGCTGAGCCGGTGTCCTCGCCCCTCTCTGCAATAGGCATGTACCTTCTTAGGTGTAGGAGGAACATGTTTCAGCCCATGATATATAAGTAGCTGCTCACCAGCCACATCCATGGAACACATGGACTAAGGGCAGTATCTCATCACTCTCAGATCTACAAAGAATGGCCCAGATTTGCTAAAGAGATCCCAGCCTCACAGGTAGTCCTTACTCATTCAGGACCTAGACCTGTGGCCTTAGCAATGATAAAAAGACAGAGACAACTCTTATCAAGCACATACTAAATCCTCGTCAATCTATTAAGAGTTTCAAACATTTATCTCACCGAATCCTCACAATTACCCTAGCACATATCTACTAATATCCCTCCTACTCTACTGATAAGCAAAAGTGAGGCTCCATGAGGTGTTAAATGTCACTAATGAGTGGCAGAGCAGCATTTCCAACCCAGGCATCTTAAAACCATGCTCATAACCCCAGTCTGTCTTGCAGACTGTGAGGCTCTGTAACCCTCTGCTCAGACAAGGGCTAGCTGATGCAGAAAAAACAGCACTGAGTGAGGTGCTGTGGCGAAGTCAAAGGAATAATGCACGTGGTCCCCGTTCTCTAGGCCAAGGTACTGGCAAGAGAAGATATCCACACGAACTGGAATGAGTAAATAACAGCACGAGACAAGGCTACCAAACTATCCATCAGACCCTCAACATCCCAGAGAGATACAAGACACTTCCAAGAATCCCCAAATTCGTAAGTTCCCTGTTAGCCAGCAGTCTTCCTCATCAGTTGTGACTACACATGGCTGCACAGGTAGAATGGCCTCACCCCTGGTCAGAGCACAGACAGACCAGGCAGGAGACAAGGCGTGCCCAGCCACTGGACGACTCACTCTGTCCATGGCTCCTTACAGAGTGAAATTCATCTCTCAGCACAGTTATCAATCCCCAGTGGACCACAGGACACTCTCAGACTGTAAATAGTTAGGTCTGTGAATGATAATCCAGGAATTCCCAAGGCTTAGTATGTTTAAGGCCAAAACGAGAGGGTGTATACCTCAGCGAAGGTATTACCAAGTCCCCTCCTGAAGACTTGCCCACTCCCACCTCCTACCTGTAAGGCTGAACTAGGTGCCTAGAGGCTCTTTTTGCCTTACTTTCAGCCTTCAGGACTCTTCATCAAAGGGGCTTTGGGCTCCATCAAACCACACACAGAGCATTTTACACCTTTCACCAAGACTGGGCAGAGGGAGACCAGTTACTGTTAATTACAGATGCTTTGTCATAATGGGCCAGATTTTCAAAAAAAAGGCTCAACTGCAAAGCTCCCAAATGCCAAGCACAAACCTGTTAATGGTCCATGCAAATTGAATACTTGGTGGGTCTGTGTGCATTCCGTTCCAGGGACTGCGTTTGAAAATTTAGCCCCGTTAACTCCAAAGCATTTGTAGCATCGTAATCCGTCATCATCAGCAACAATGCTTGACTTAGTGCTCAACATTCTTATTAACCATGCAATTATGGATGCAGACAATGTTTAATCACTTTTACAAAAATACAGCTGTGTTGTTGGGGAGCTGTCACTTACTGCTCATTAATGATTGATTTTTTTAAAACCATCTAGATTGTTTTTATGAGAACAGCAGATTAACTATAAAGAATTCATTACTGGTCATTAAGGGATATTAAAATGGAAAACCTTTACAAGATGTGTCCTGTCTTGCTGCATTCGGATGCCTGAGACTCTCCTGCCAATGTAGGAGAGGAAAAAAAATCTTTCTTCTAGAGCTCTGGCAAGGAGATCTGGTTGAGGAGAGGTAGAGGGAAGAGAGAATGAAGAAAAAAAATCTCTTTTTGCTGTAATAAAACATTGATTACATTTTACAATGGCAATAATTTACCCCAAATAATTACTTCAGCTGTTGTCCAGCTTGTTTAAGGGCTGACTGAACTGTGGGTACCAATCGATTGGGTGCAGATTGCTAATAATGGGCTATCCTGAAAACTTATAGCTGTTTCTCCATACCTCCCATACACTGGAAGACACTAATTCCTTTCCCATATTGCACACTTAATTAATAATGAGTCAGGGCATTATTTCATAGCCAAACTTCCTTATACCGTTGATGTAGAGAGCTGGGTTTTACGCCATCGAATGTCTCCTGAACATATTGTGATAAAATGCACTTTAACACTGCCTACCCACAAATATAATAAGTTTTGAAACCTGTTCAGATATTGGAAAGATCAGATTGCTTAATGTCGTGCCCTTCCTGGGTTTCCAGTTCTGATGCTCACAGCGCCCACACGCGGGGCTCTGTTTCTTCAATTGCTCAGTAGCTGCCAGGACCCTGGAAGACCTGGCCTGAGGGAGAAGGTGTTTAATAAATCACAAATCCTCTCTCCTGTCCTGCCTCACCCTTACTCTAGGTCTTCTTTGAGACTTCTGCTTTAGTTCTTTTTAGTATTTTTTTGACTTTTTCTTTCTGATAGCAAATGGGCTACATATTGGTTTTGGAAAATACAGAAAAGCACACAGAAGAAATTTAAAGCTATCTGTAGTTCCTACACCCAGAAATAACTACTGATTACATTTGATATTTGATCCCAGTATTTTTCCTATGAGCATTTTTTATAGTTGCATGACCTTGGGCAAGTTTCTAATCCTCTCCATGTCCAGTTTCCTTTCCTGGAAAATAGGGAAATGAAAGCACCTACTTCATAATGTGATCATAAAGATCAAATGAGATAATATTTAGAAAACACTTAGAAGAGTGCTCAACAGAACGTAAGAGCTATGTGCACTTTAGTTACGATGAGTCTATAAATTGTTGACTGAGAGTATTATAAAGGAAAGAAAGACATGATATTTAATAGTAAACATTTTTTAAAGTTTAAATTCCTGGTGACATTGATTATGCAAGCCCAGGGAAGTACACCTTGAAAACCACTGCTTTGTGTTGTATTATTATAAAGAGAAAAAACAACCAGAAATAAGAAAAACAGTAATGAGGGATGGAAGTACATTTGGTCTAGTGAGCTCCTCCTTGGGAGAAGGTTCCAGAGGGATTTGAGAGGGGTGCTTCGCCATAAAGAATGTTGTAGTGAGTGGAAATGGTGACTTACATTAGGTAAAAGAGCTGTGAGTGGCTGACTGCTGAACTGTCACACCTCCAGTTGACTTGGGTCCAAGTCATTGCTGGGTAGAAAGCCTTTTAGTTGCATACCCACATTGCCTAGCCCAAGATATTCCAGCATCATGCTTGGAAGGGATCACCAGAAACTGGAACCCCCAGCCTAGGAAAAGCAGCAACTCAAACATTCTGTGCCTGGGTTAAGTGTCCAAGGTCAGAAAACCACCATCCCTGAAGCCTACCAGCTTATCCCATGGAGAGTCAAATAAACTGGGAGTCACAGTCTGTTCAAGTTCCATAACTAAATAATGAAGGTGTAAAACTTTGATCTTAGAGTAAGAGAGTGACTTACTATCTAATTCACTTTATTACTCTCTCCATATATATATATATATATATAGTTACCCAATGAAAATGTAAGATGGGCAGTTAGCAGAAAGAAACACTGCTAGGTGGGGCTAGATTCTCATACAGGGTCTCTTAACTAAATAGATACTTGACTCTAGTTAATTAATCTCTTTGTATCTCATTTTTTGCAATTTAAGCCATAGATAAGAGTAGGTAATTTCTTTGGTCCCTTCAATTTCAAAACAAAACTTCTATGAAAGTTTATCACTCCCCTAGAAATGACCTTTGTGAGCTATGGGAGGATGGGTACCTGGGAGACATGAAAGTCCGGGAACGCACACACCTACAATCAACTAATCCATGACAAGGGAGGCAAGAATATACAATGGAGAAAAGACAGTCTCTTCAATAAGTGGTGCTGGGAAAACTGGACAGCCGCATGTTAAGCAATGGGATTACAACATTCCCTCATACCACATACAAAAATAAACTCAAAATGGTTTAAAGAGTTAAATTTAAGATATAAAACCATAAAACTACTAGAAGAGAGCACCGGCAAAACATTCTCTGACATAAATCATAGCAATATTTTCTTAGATCAGTCTCCTAAGGCAAAATAAATAGAAGCAAAAACAAACAAATGGGACCAAATGACTCAAAAGCTTTTGCACAGCAAAGGAAATCATCAACAAAATGAAAAAGCCTATGGAATGGGAGAAAATGTTTGCAAATGATGCAACCAGCAAGGGGTTAATATCCAAAATATTCAAACAGCTCAGCTCATACAATTCAGTATCAAAAACAAACAACCCAGTCGAAAAATGGGCAGAAGAGTTGAATAGTCAATCTTCCAAAAAAGACATACAGATGGTTAATAGGAACATGAAAAGATGCTCAGCATCACCAATTAGAGAAATGCAAATCAAAACCACAATGAGGTGTCACCTTACACCTATCAGAATGGCTACCATCAAAATTCTACAAATAAATGTTGGAGAGTATGTGAAGAAAGGAGAACCCTCATACACTGTTGGTGATAATGTAAATTGGTACAGTAACTATGGAAAACAGTATGGAGGTGCCTTAAAAAACTAAGAATTGAACTACCATATGATTCACAAATTCCACTCCTGGATATATATCTGGAAGAATTTAAAAACAGTAATTTGAAAAGATACATTCACCCCCAATGTTCACAGCAGCACTATTTACAATAGCCAAGACATGGAAGCAACACAAGTGCCTGACAACAGATGAATGGATAAAGATGTGGTGTGCATATACAATGAAATATTACTCAGCCATTAAAAAGAATGAAATTCTGTCATTTGCAGCTACATGGATGGACCTAGACAATATTATTTTAGTGAAGTAAGTCAGACAGAGAAAGACAAATACTATATGATATCATTTATATGTGGAATATAAAAAAACACAAATGAATGTATATTAAAAAACAGAAAAAGATTCACAGATATAGAAAACAAACTTGTGGTTACCAAATGGGAGCGGGAAAGAGGGAAGGACAAATTTGGAGTTTGAGATTAACAGATACAAACTATTATCTAAAAGTAATTAAGCAACATTGACATATTGCATAGCACAGGGAATTATATCCATTATCTCATAATAACCTATACTGGAATATAATCTGCAAAAATACTGAATCACTGTGCTGTACACCCAAAACTAACACAAAATTGTAAATCAACTATACTTCGGTAAAAAAAAAAAAAAAAAAGAATAGGTAAATGACATTAAAAAAAAAAATCCAAGGATTGCACAACCAAGAACCCAATGGCCACAGTCCTTCAGTTGCACCTGGAAAATGATGTAATGGTACAAATGCAAGGAATGGAAATATGATTTAACCTACGGAACTGTGATTTTGCAAACAGATTTTTTGGGAATATAGTCATAGTAATGTGAGCTCTAACCCTTTAGAAAAACCTTTTCTTCAAAAATGTTTCTATTTACATTTATTAAGGAATTGATCAATATGGAAATTTTAATCAGAACCACTTCAAATCACAAATTAGATAATTCTGGAAACTTTATTCATGTTTCAAAGCATTAATAATAGAAAAGCCTAGTAGGTAATTAAAAGGCAGAAGATATATTATATCAAATTACAGATTTCCAGGGTGACCAGACTCTCACTTCCAAACCCAATCAATCAATGGATAAAGGTGAGATGTCATTTCCTTCTATAAAATGAGGCTTCCATGTTTTTAAAGGACTGAAGCTGGGCATTGTCATATGAATAAAAAAAAATCAATAATGGTCCATCCATAAACAGTAACTCTGGTGGTTTTAAGACCTTCGAATATGTTTTAAAGAAAGATACACACAGAGCTTTAAAAGGAATATTCAAGCCATGTCTGCAAATCCTTCAAACAATAGAATTCATAATGGAAACAATGATAGACCTTTAATGATAGAAACATTAGCAGACTCTGTAACAATATTGTAAATCATTTCTAAATAATAATATTGATAAGATGGGCCTTTCAGAATCACCCAAGACACCTCTTTAACAGCTAATTAAAACTACGGAGTGAAGGCAGCTCTTTTATCATTCACAATATTGTAGCTCTGATCATCCCACAGTGAATGATTTTACTTCAGCAATAACCCTGATCTAATATTCAGTCAGCAATTATCACATCAGACTTTATCTACTGGTAACAACTGGCTGGGAAGATACTGCCCTGCATTCATTAATTTCATCATGCTAATAAAGTTCCCTGTTATAAAATACAGAAACATATTAACCTGTCTAATGCAATAGAAGAAACATATATATCTTTCTTGTAAAATGATGATACACCAGCATTTCATTTCTATTTTGAAAGTTAAGTGGGTAAAGTATATGAGAGGAACAGAAAGTAACAAGCTGTAATCTGCAGTGAACACAGTAACATAACTAAGCGCCAACAAATTTTCCCATGAGTAATTGCACTTATTATAATTTGTATACATTCTATTACCTTGGTGTTTGCATAACAATGCACGACTGTTCGTTTCCAAACATTGCACTGTAATAGAAGAATCACCTGCATCTTATCCTTCCTACAGAATTCAGGGAAACCTCTGCTGACTCCAGTTAACTCCCCTGGAAAACCTAGCAAGCATGGATTGATGAAAACATTTAATAAAGATGTGGATGTGACTAATGATGACAAGCTAGTATCCCCAGGGCACAATCCCTGGCATAGAGTAAGCAACCTGTAAAGACGTGCTAAATGAAGGAGGGAGGAGATCCATGGTTTTGCTCAGGAGGAACAAGCATTCTGTTTGTGATTCCAGAATCTGTCCTGGATACCCTTTCCCTTCCACCCTCTTCTTCCTCTCCCAAGCTTGCCACATCCCATCTCCATCCTCAAGTGAGCAATCCAAAGCAGAGATGCCTCCTTTTCCCCTTTCTGGTACCCTCCCCTGACCTCCCCCAACTTCCCTGTCCCAGTATTTACAACATGATCCATTACCACTGCCTGCACTACATTCAGCCTTGCTCCGTTTCTTCCTCTCCACCCCAGCTTCCCCACTGGCCTCTTTCCTTTCAGAATTTTAAACGCAAAGACGTTACAGTTGTTAAAATCCCAGTGGAAACATGACTCATGTGATTAAAGCTACTTCATGTGACACTGCACTCTCCTGTCACTGAGGACTCAACCACAATCATCAACTCTATTAAAGCCATGCCTTGACTTTCTACAGGAGATGGTTTCACTGCTGTTGCTGCCAACCTTGGGAAGCCCATTCATTCTGCTGGAATGAAAAAAAAAAAAAAAAAAGTGTCTGTGACTCAATTAAACCTGAAGCAAAATGAACACATTGCCACCTTTCATAGTTAAAGCAGAGCAGGTCACAGAGCCCACCGTCGGGGGCAGCTGAAGGCATCCGTACACAGAGTGCCTGAGCGCTGCCCCGGGACTCTGGTCAAAGGAGAGCCCTGTATGAGCAAGAGCTGCTCCTGCTCGGCACCTGGAGGTTTATGCACACGGTCCAGGCGGCGGGGCTCAGCTCTCTTGGGAAATGTGGCATTCTCACGTGCGAGGGAGCACTGGCTGGAGGCCTACAGAACAGGCCCTGGCATAGGAGGGATTAACAGACTGAAAACGTGCACACAGACAGCAGCACTGTTTGCTCAGAAAACACGCGCTGCGGCCGCAAGGTGGGAGGCGGCGGTGGGGCCCCCAGAGCTTGGCAGAAACTCTAGTGGGGACCCAGGGTGGATGTGCACAGATCAGAGCTGTAAATTTGGTAACAAACACTCTTACTGGTCTTGCAAAGATTGTGAAAACACAGGCACTTTTAAGACCGCGATGTCAAGAAAGAGGAAGGCCATTTGGAAAGCTGACTCGCACACGGAATTATTCCTCAGCTTCCAGAGTGGACCCAGGACAAGCCAGAGCTGGGCTTTCCAGGGCCCCAAGGGGCAGCTGTGTCCACAGGCATAACCTTCTGGAAAGGGCCGTGTCTCCGAAGGGGAACACACTAATTTGACGACAGCTTCTTGTTCAGTCCAAAACGCTAGCCAAGACATCTCATTAAAATGTGTAATGAAACCCTACAAAAAATTATCCAGCCAAAAGCCTACCATTTCATTAAATTGTCTATGCTGCATTAACTGTGGGGTCCCACTCAGAAAGCAACAAGTGGGCTAAAAGGAGGAGGAAGAGGTAGGGGTGGAGGCCCCAAGAAGACAACTCAGCGACTGTACTTTGCAATTCAGGGCAGAAAACTATGTTTACTCGGCCCCACACACACTTGGCCTGGGCTCTGGGCTTTCATAGCACTTTCCTTCTGGAATCCATTTCCAGAGTTTATGGCCTCCAAGGTTTTATGGTCCTTCCCAAGAAAGCTTTCTTCACCTATTAATATACATTATGGTTCCTCTTTTTGGAACAGTGGTTCCTGTGAACGTCAAGCAATTTTTATGTAATACACATGTTGCTTGAATGGGAACTTTTCAGTGGATTTGGATAAGATTTTTGTTTTGTGTTTTTGGAGTGTGTGTGCACGTGTGTGTATGTGTGTGATGAGCCATGTACAGGTTCTAACAGTTCTACCTGTTCATTTTACTTAGTCTGAAGAAAGAGGGAAAAAGAAGAGAGAAAAATGTTCAAACTCTAATTTTCATTTCAGAGTCCTCTATTGCTTGTCTTGTGGGTTTTAATAGACTATTGGTCTGAAATTACAGCCCATTAACACTTAATTTGCCTAAACTTCAGCCTACAGACATAACAGAAAAACAGCCAAAACAACAAAATCTCAGGCCAACTGTTCTGCAAATAAAATGGCCATTTTATTTCCCATTTTATTTCTCCAGTCCGTTTCTCCAATGCACCCTCTAACAACTCACCTACCATCATCACAAAGGAATTTTGACCACCCAAGTAAGCAAATGTTATCACTCTGGTGACTTTACTGATCAGAGGATGTTTGTCAATCAATGTCACCTCCAGGTCTCAGCTAGGAAGAATGACCACCTTCCATAGGTTTTCTCCCTGTCTTTCCCAGAAGAGTGTTGAAGTTCATTTTCTAATTTTGTTTTGTTGTTTACATTTGACCAAACTGCAGCTTATAGATACAAGGGTTGCTACTTTCCAGAATCTGCCTGTTTTCAAATAAACATCCCTACCTTAAAATGATCGGATGGCCACTATGTAGATTAAACTAACTCTAACAGGAACATTTAAGAGGACAGGTACAACCTGGGGTAAGCACAGTAAACAAGTGTCTTATCAACAAAGAATTGTTTTTACTGCTTTCCTGTGCTTTCTGAGTCCTCTCAATCATGTTCTCAAAACTATATGCCTTCCAAGGACCACCTCATGCCTTAACATACATATGCATGTGTGTACACACATACACACACACACACACACACAATAATAGGAGAGGGAGTGGTAATAATAAAAGCAAATTTCCCTCAAGTTCTTATAATGTACCAGGCAACATACTGAGTATTTTTCCACATATGCAATCTCATTTAATCCTTGAAACACCTCTGAGATGAGTATGATTATTATTACCATGTTACAGAGAGTAAAGGAAGGCATATGCCAACATCACAGAGGTAGTCAGAGATTCAAACTCACATCCTTCTGAATAGGACACAGAAATAGAACTATTGGCCTTAGCTTTGACCCAAAAGAAAAAATATTATAAGTATGTGTATGTTTATCATTAAGTATGATATACATATTTAGGTCATATAAATATTTTTAAACTGCAAAAGTTTGTCCACCTCTCCAGTATAATATACACATTATTTGTGAACTAAAATTTAATTGAGGACAGCACTTTCGGCAAATTACAAAATCCTCAAAACTTACATCAACTCAGCCTCCATTCCATTATCAAGAGAGAAGCTGCTTATGCATTCTTACTCAGGCAATTAAGGACAAGTGTGCTTCCTAAAGTGAAGGTTATTTTGACTTTGATAAGTATATTGCTCACTGTCTGATCATAAAGGGCCAGGGCTGGCCACGAATAACAGAATACTCTGTCCTTCACTTCGGGCATGATGGCTGGACCTCCCTGGCTGTAAATTTACCAATATTGGATGGCCTCAGTGTCAGGAGCAAAATGATGCATAATAAACACAACGATACATTATGTGCCACTTCTTGATTTGGTGCCGAGTCAGGGAAGGAAACGGTCTACTTCTGAATGGGTTTCCTGAAATAATACACAGACAGCGTGTACTGGAGAGATCTGAAGAGGAAAATTAAAGCTTGTTTTTCATCCCTCCGTCTCCAAACTAGCCTTTGAAACTAACAATCTGGAGTGACGAGAACCCATCGCTGGGTTGACATCAGGAAGAGCAGAATACACAGGCTCTCTTCTTGCCAGGAAAAGAGAAATAGCCTATTCTAAACAGGAAGGAAAAAAGATACTTGATGAAAGCAAGAGAAACAAGCTGCCTAAGTCCTTTGACAAAGAAGAGACAAAAAGAATGGGTTTGTGAAATAATGCGCAGACCTAAAAATAATGTTTCAATAATGTTTTTAATTGTTCGGTTTTATCCAGAATGTTTTTGGCAAAGTCGAAAATCTTGCTTTAGAGTGAAAAGAGAAAACATTATTGGAAGGCCTGCATGTATGAAGTAGTATTTCTTCACCACTAAGGAAACAGACCATGTCAGGGGGTGTGCAGATAGCTTCACCTCCATCTTCCTGCATCTGGATCAGACACTGCTAGTGCTGACAGGGACCTCAGAAGTCACTGGGTCCAACCCTAATGTTTCATAGATGACAGGCTTATAACTGTTAAGTGACTTGCCCAAAATCATGCTTGGAACTGTATTCTTTTATTCTCTGAATAACAAATGGCAAGTGGACAAGAACAAAAGAGATCACCCTGCAATTTACCCAAAGACTTCCTATAAGGAAAACGGTGATAATTATGGTTCTGAAATTCACTTATCTGGCAAAGCTTATTATCAGAAATCCAAGAAACATATACACACAACGTTTCCTAAGGAAGAATTATTTTTTAAAACTCAGACATTCTACCAGGTACCCTTGCCTTATTCAGTATCACTTTAGGGCTGTCCACTCAGTTGTTCTTTCCAGGAAGGATAGTGAAAAAGTCCAAGAGTTCTTCTCAGGGAGCAAAAACAAAGGGGCATCTTTTTCTTTTGGATCTCATGTGAAGTCTACAAGTGTTAATTAAATCCTTACTGGCAAACCCCAACAGACAGAGCTTGCAGCAGAGAAAGGTGCTTGTTTTCCAGCCTCTCTGCACTCTACCATCTCATCCCAGGAGCTAAAAAATGACCCTACACTTCCCTGCATAGGACAGAAATTGAAAGCCCTGGGCTGTTTGCCTTTCCCCACCTCATTATCCCAGAACCTAGGTCACATCTTCAAGTTCCAGACGACATCCCTCCAGCCCTGGAGACCTGCTTCAGTTCACAAGCTGAACACTGACCCAAGGCCACTCTCCATCTGGAAGGTTTCTTGGAAGATGAGATAGATGCTAAGCATGCCAGAGGCTACACATGCTCCCTTCAGTCTTAGACCCTCACCCAGGAAACAGCATGGTGGCACTCAAAATGGTAGAAAAAAAGACTCCTGACACCCCAGCTTGCCCTAACCCCTTCCTCCGACCATCATAACTTTTCCATAAAACATTCAGCAGTAACATTAACATTGAAGTTCAGGAGGGTGACTTTTCCCCCGAGGCCAAGCTCACTTTGACCTGGTATTCAGAAACTGCCCAGGATTATTGACTGATGTGGGCTGATCCCAACATCTACCTTTACAAGTGTTTTATTCATTCCTATTTTCCAATACTGAAGAGTTAGTCAATGTCCAAGCTGTTCTCCAGCCTCCCCACCCCGTTTCCTTTCTTATCCCCTACCTGCAGTGAGGACTCTCACTTAGGAGTGTGGTTCCTGAGACAAATCAAATTTTGTTCTTCTCTTCTCCCCCATCCTCCTTGATCTTCACTGCAGGCAAATAACAGGGTGTGGAAAGAACATCAAAGTACAGTGATACGCATTGCCAAGCAACCCAGGATACATGTTTGGACACAGAGGGAGGCATCCCCTCCCCATTTTCCTTAATGCTGGTGGGTGTGGGCACCACGTCATGTGTGTATAAGCCTCAGCTCTTTGTAAACACCAGCGGCTGGAGAGTATCTCTCTCTCCAGACAGCACGAGCAGCAGGAAGACCCTTCAAAGCAGAGGACAGAGCCTTCCCCTGATTCTCATACCATGACTGATAAAAAACACAAGCAAAATACTATTTTGCTGCTAACCTGAGTCATCCATCATATACTGGGGCCTAAATGTGTATACAGTGCTGGTCAGAACCTTTATTAATGAACAAGGGTCAACCGTGCCTTCCTGGATCTTAATCTAGGGAGGATTTAGACAAACACACATATGACTAGATATAAATTCATAAGCCAAGATCCAAATTAATATACAAAGGAGATCTATAAAGTAGAATGACTTCCCTTTTTCCTTTTAAATAAATATTCTAAACAAATGTTCTCTCTTTCAAAACACCATAATGGGGGGCAACACATTCCAATTGCAACACATTCCAATAGCATTTCTATTGTTCAGAAGTTTTGAAAAGTCCTCTTTGTAATTGCTTTTTGAGTAGTTGCATAACAAAGGGGGAAAGTGGAGTGGGAAGGGAGGAGTATTTTGTCCCTAACATTGTTTAGAATCGCTCATTTGCGGTGATAATAAAAAAACAGACTGTATCTTCAGTAGTTCTATTATTTTTAAATTTCCTATAAACAAGACACCTTCTCACTGTCTGCACGCTGGGTGAACTGCCCTCCATAGCCCCCAGTCTTGCCCCAGTCTTTGTGTGCCCATACAGCTTTCCTTATTATCCAGTATTCCTTTTATAGCCTTCCCAATTAGACAATTAATTTTTTAAATGCGAAAGTGCCAAGCTACATAAGGACAGGAACTTAGCTTCATTCATTTTTATATGACCTGTAATGACTGGCAAATAAAATATTCCTGCACATGGTAGGTGAAAGGAGATTGACAAGAAGAAACATTTCCTTAGTGATTTTCAAGAAAGGCAAAGTTGTCAACATTTTCTCTTATCAAGGATGTTCTCTAAGCAAAAAAATAAAAAAGAAAAAGAAAGAAAGAAAAAGAAGAAGAAGAAAAAAAAAGCAGCTTCCACAGTGTAGAACTAAATGTGAAGATGGTCAGCAGGGCTCCGGGAGCTACCTGTGTTCCCACTCGAAACAAGCTCTTGACAGGAACACACCTGCCATGGCAACAGAGCGAATCTCGTTTTGCTAGGAGACAACACACAGCTGCAGAGTTCCAGCCTCCACTTAATCCCAGAGATGAATTCACAAGTTGTCCTAAACGTATGCCTCCACCGGGGATACAGACTCTACAGTGCCTGCTGTTTGATGTATCACAAATAATTCATCTCTCTCTTTCCCTTCCTCCCTCCATCTCTCTCTCTCTCTCTCTCTCTCTCTCTCTCTCTCTCTCTCACACACACACACACACACACACACACAGATATACACATAGCTTTCTATCTTTAAAAGGTTGCATTTGAGTCTCCTTTAAACTCTCCGCACAGGATGCCAGGGGTCACCGGGCAGACCGTTTCCTCGCCAGGGCGCGATGACTCTCTCCATGATGAGGGATCGCTCCTGTCACTGCTCCTTCCCAGAATCCTTCCTAAGCCTTTTTTTTTTTTTTTAAAGCACCTGAGCTATGCTTTTAATTGGGCATTACATTAGAGAAGAATGTGGCATAAAGGAAAACAAAATGAGCCGTAGTCATTTGTTGCGAGGCGCTCATTCCAGTCGTCAACATGTGGGCCCTGCTGAAGTGCAGTTTCAGTTTCCCTTCCTGACAGTGGGTAAAGCAATGCTGACAACACATATTTCTCTCTGTCAAAACATTTCACTGACTCGGCAATCTGTAGACAGCTTGAGAGTCATATCACCCACGAGCAGTGCCCCGGCGCTCTTTCCATTATTTTGAAATCATAATGGCACGCGCTGCATGAGATAGGCATGATGGGGCCAAGACCCACACTGAAAAGAAAAAAACGAACAGAGTCAGCATGCAAACAGGGCCAGTAAATACCGGCTCTCGCTCTGGAGCCACAGAGAGAGACAGGGCCGTCGTCTGCGCCCTGTTTCATCTGGAGAGCTTGGCTCCACTGCCCTTGGAGCTCAGTCTCCCAGGGGTGGTGCAGGGCATTCTGTGAGCTCTGTGCACGGCTGAAGGACGGGCTGTGGCTCACATCTGAGAAATACATTTCATACCACCGGACCTAATTACATGATTATTTGGGGTTGGGAGTGGGGAGAGGAAAAGTGATCACTAATTAAAGAATTATATTCAAGTACTGGTGAAGGGCCGTCCTGGTCTGTGTCCCTGATGTAGGAAAGGAAAATAACCAAAAACACAGAATTGCATAGAGCTCCCACTTAAAGATGTTGACTGTAGTGTAATCTTCTCAAAATGGCTCATTTTCAGTGAGGAATATTCGAAAGAGATAATGTCCAAGGAAATGGAAATGTGCTGCCCAGATAACGGCCTTGGGCCACAAGACAGATAGTGCAAGGCCTCCAGACCACGACTTTGGCAGAAAACAAACAGTGAAGCCAAGCTGGAGCACTTGTTGTCCAGGCCGGAGAACAGCTACCAGTCACGAGGTTCAGATTCATGGCTGCGATTGCTAAAGCTCGTGGGAGAAATACTCTCCAAAGGCAGCAAATGCAGTCAATAAAGTGCCCGCCAAGCAATGAGCCAACTCACCAGTGGGCGGCCGTGCCTGTCCCTAGACTCTCAGGGGAGAAGGCACTTTACCAGTTATAGCCAACTGGCTGGGGTAGCGAAATTGCTCAGCCCTCCTACCATTCACCTCCAGCCTATCTTTCAGTATCTCTCACTGGGTTTTGCTAAACTTATTTTCCTCCATTTGTAAAAGGTCAACTAGGCTGTGTGTTGACTTGACAGCAGTAAGTGCTTTTGCTATAAGCCCTGATGATATTGGTCTGGCTGGGTTTCACAGGAGAAGTATGCAGTTTATCTTTCTTAGAAAATTCCTTGATTTGTCAAGTTGGTACCAGCTGTTATCACTGTAATAGAGATCACTGTATAATTTCAAAATATCTTCTTCTTTCTAAAATTATCTTGATGCTCAGAACTGTCTGGAGCTCTGAAATGTGCTTCTTGCTTCTGTCTCTTATCTGGACGGGTTAATTAGCTTCCCCCATCTTGCTGTTAAGCAGCGATGCAAGCCAGGCATCGAGCTTTACCACGGCCTGCCTTCCATCTTGTCCCTGCAGACACAAGTACATATGGCCAAGTGGACAGCTTTATGTTTCTCTATTTTATTCTCTCATAAAGAGGAGAAACGGAGTGGTAACCAACTGGTGGGGTAGGAGGTGGCAGCCCCTCCAAGCCCACACGTACGGTTTGAGGTAATGCAGATATTTGATGGCAAAGGCAAAGTCAGCTGAAGGGAGAATAGTAAAAGGGGAGATAATAACAAGTACATAAAAAATAATCAAGTATCTCATAAAAGAATCTATAAAGGACCTCTTTCCTCATGCTTCCCAAAACACACATATCCATCTCTACAACCCTAAGAAGCATTTTAATTCTTAAGTCTTAATATGCAAGTAATCCTGGTGGACGTACACCTTTAATATTACCCAAATCGCCCAGTCATAACCACTTTGTCGCGAGACAGTGCCAAGGTCAAGGTGTTCGTAGCCACTGCCCCCACCTCTTTTGCCCAGAGCTAGAAACTCACGTTTTAGGAGACTAAGTCAACCTGGCATTAAAAGAGCTAAATTCTCCAGACTCCCATTTACACCACAAAGGAAGGCCCTAGATGCTTAAGTAAGGCGGGAGCCCTCACTGTCATGGAGAAGTAAGTAATGAGGGATTCCTACCCATGTGGCACCGTTGGGCTGGGTCTCCAGGGGTTGAGGACACTTCTGTTTCTGTGTGTCCTAGACCCCTGCCAATCTCTAGATCAAGTGTTCTATTATCCTCTGGTTTTCTCTGACTCTTTTTAAAATGTGTAAAGTCGTGGGAGAACAGGTGCAAGTAACGACAACAGATGGAGAGAGGGAGGGGCTCAGGAGACAGTAAACAGGTCTGGAGCTTTGAAACACAGGTAGTTTCTTTTAAAGGTAAAAAATTATTGATATCAAATTAGGACCTCTGCCTATGCCAATGAACTTACTAAAAATCAAATTTTATTCGCAGAGACACAAAATTGCAGGTATGTAAGTAGGCCTGGGCTAAACTGTTCTGGCCTCCCAGTTAAAGGGTCAATATAATCATTAAGGTTGACCGTAATGAGTATTTCAAATATTGCCTCAGCATGACTTCTCTCCTCCTTCCAGTTTATCTGGATAATTGTCCAATGATACCTGCATTTCTTTTCCTTACATAAAATTTTACTGTCAGATCCCACCGCTGGCATTTCTTCACCATATTGATCTATCACATTGATACCGTTTGGCTGCTCACCTCAGTCAAGGGGAGGACACCTGTGGTCGCAGACGTATCCCTGCTGCCTGGACATCTATATCCCAGTACACGTTTAGGGTCCAAGAGATCAACAGATGCAAACACTTCCCAAATAGGGGTCTTCCTGCCCTCACAGTCATCTAACGGTGAGGGGACCTGGGTCAAGCCCTCAGCACATCAAAGGCAAGTTTCTCTTGGTAGTGACTGACTCAGTATCATCCTCCCTCTTAGGAGGTCTGAATGTGAGACACCAAGACCCATGGAGAAGCAGCAGAAGCAACGAGACCATGTTAGCCACCAGTACAGGAAGCTGTGGGGTGGGGAATATTGGAAGAGAGATGGCAGTCAATAGCCACAGAAGGTGAGAGTCACAGTGAACACAGCAGAGAGGCAGGGACACAAAGGAAAGCCACTCAGGCAAAGAGCATAAACTCCATTGTTTCTGTTGTACCTGAACACTGCTCCACTTCTCTCTGAGGGCTTCTTGCGGGGCAACTGAGATGGATTTTCCTTCTCCCTATTCCTTATATCCTAACAACCCCACTCCCTGCCCCTTCAGTGGAGTAACAACATGACCACTGCTCACAGTATTGGAGAACACTTCGGGGATTATTTCAAAGCCTGAAAAAGATTTCCTTGAACACCCATAACGTGAAATGAAATATTTTATCTCAGAACACAAGTCTGAGTTTCGAAAATTAGAACAAAGTGGAGTCAGATCTGTGGAAGAAGATAGAGGATCTACCTGAAGACTATTAAAAAAAAAATTAGACATGATCTTAAAGATACAGTTCTGTAAAGGACCAGACAGTAAATATTCTCAGCTTTGAGGGCCATATGGTCTCTGTCAGAACCACTCAACTCTGCCCTTGTAGCATGAAAGCAGCCACCGACAGGACGTAAATGGATAAACATTGCCGTGTTCCAATAAAACGTTCTTCATGAACACTGAAATTTGAATTTCATGTAAGTTTCATGTGTCACAACATATTATTCTTCTTTTGATTTTTTTTTTCAACCATTGAGAAATGTAAAAACCATTCTTAGCTCTGGGGCCAGGCCAAACAGGCAGCGGGCTGGATTTGACCTGCTGGCCATGTTTTGCTGACCCCTGTTTACAGAAATAAAAGTGACAATGAACACGTCTGTGTGTGCGTATGTGGGGGCCACACATACACATGTGTCAGTGTGTTAAACTGGCTCTGAAAACAGTTCTGCAGGAGTGATCTCACTGAAAAAGACAACAGCGTCCCAAGGTGATTAGAGTGAAGTACAAAATTATTACAATACATAAGCTTCTTGGGGGCAGAGACGATGTCTTCTGCATTTTGGTTTCTCTCACTTGCCTTACAAATAGTCCACATTCAATTTATTTTTTGCCAATTGAATGAGTTTTAATGAGTTTGTTAAAAGCCATCTCATTACATGATAGCTGTCCCTTGAATACTAAATAATGATTCAAAGATTCTTGAACAATTTAGATCAATATTCCTTTAACAGAGTATTAAAATATTTTTCATCATTAGCATTTGATTTATTTGTTAACAACTGCAATCTGGAAAACTATAACCTGTTTTAAAAAATATCGTCTTAACACTACTGCAAAACTAAAGCTCTTCTTTTGTATCTCTTACTATGTTATCAAAATTCTAATTGAAATACACTATGCAGACCTCAAGTACCCAGTCACATCATGCAGCCCTAGATTTAAGGTGGAATCAAAAGTTAAGTTAGTTTTTGACTCCACAACACCCTTTCTACAGATTTTTAGGGTGACCCTCACTTAAAGTCACAATTATAGTTAGCATCAAAAATTATACATAGCATCTCAGTGTCTCAGATGCTGAGTCCAACACTTGGGACACAAAAGGGAGGAAAGTTTTTTTGTGTGTGTGTGTGTGCATTTAATTTTCTGGAATTTCACCCTCATCCTCAGCTTGTGCAGGGCACACCTTAGAACATCGTCTATAAAGCATTCTTGAAGATAAACTGAACTCATCAAAACACTGTCATATCCCCTCACTTCTTTTCTTCTTCCTCTGTCATCCTCCCTCCTTTCCTCGCCCCACTGCCCACAAACCCACACAGGTGTACACACACAAATGTGTGCTTTCTTCCCAGGATGAGCAACCTACTATGTGTGAAGCTTTCTCAAAAAATGTCTTTCAGGTCCAGTATTCCTTCACTGAAGCCCAATTTAGAGAGACCAGCCCCCAGGAATGGCCAGGATGATCGTGACACCATAAAACAGATACAGGAGTGAACTCCTCCTCGGTGCCTCTGCGAGCACTTCCACAGACCTCTCCTTACTGAGCCACACACAGCTCAGGGGGCATTTTTGGGTGAGGAGGACCATCCTTAGCTAGTCACTGAGTGGCAACTTTCCGACCCAACTGAGAGCTAGAAATAGTGCCATGGTCAGTGTCCCACAGAGCTGTAGGACTGCCACCTGCACCACACGCCACACTAGGAACCTCAAACAACACCCCAGCGTGGAACATTTAAGTGTGGTCCCGCACAACTGATCAGCCAGCTTTACCACATCAGGCAGGGCCAGGAGCCCGTATACAGTGACCGAATCCTACTGGGCAGAGGCTGAGGGGAGCCGTGGGCCATGGCAATGGGTCTCCTAACGGCAGCCTGCCTCCACCTCTGCCTCTTAGAGTCAAGTCTCCACCCGAGCGATCTCCTCAAAACAGACATCAGACCATATCACTTCCCTTGTCAAAATCCCCCAACAGCTCTCCATCATGCATAGAATTCAAATCCAAATGTCAGGAGGGTGAGCTGGAGTCTCTTCCATGCCCTTACGCCCAGTGGGCTCTCCTAACCTCCTGCTTCTGGCTGGGTTGGCCAGTGGAGGCACCTGTGGGAACTCTGGAACGTGGAGGGGAATGAGGGGACAGCTTCCCCCAGCTTCCTCTCTTGCGGCTGGGCCACGGTGACCTGGCTGCGCCCCTTCAGAGTCTGAAGCTGACCTCGCCCCTTGCCCACCTCCCTTCCCCAGCCCTGGGGCGCTGCACTAACCCTGTTGCTTTTCCTAAACCCTGCCCACATCAAAGTCTCTCCAAATAATCCAATTTAATTATGCCTTTGGTTTCTTGCCAGAACTCTGGCTGATATATACAGCCTTTAATACCCTAAATGACCTCAGCTCTGCCTCCCACTCCAGCTTCACGTTATTAAACTCGCCCTCACTCACTTTCTCCCCCTCTCCCACCCCTTCACCTCCTCCCTCCCCGCCCCAAGCCACTCAGGCCTTCTCTCTGGTCCTCAAACACTCCAACCCTGTCTGTCCCTCTGGAGCTTTGTCTTTGCCTAAACTCCCCCACGAACACCACCACCATATACTTGGCTGGGAGCCTTCCCATCTTTCAGGGTGGCTTAAACGTTCCCTCCTCAGGCCTTCCCTCACCACCCACCCTGGCACCATCTGAAATGTCCTTGTTTACTTCTTTGTTTTTCAGTTTCTGCCTCTCTCCTCTTGCTCTCCAGGACAGCAAGGACCTAGCCTATCTTGTTCATCCCTTTAAACTGTGAACCCAGAAGCAATCCTGATACATAGACATGATGATGCAAAATCACTTTCTGTTGAATTAATAAATAACATCTAATATGTTCAATCTACCATGGGAGAAGTGGAATACGACTACATAGAGGCCGAGTAGAAGAGAATCATTAAACCTATACTGGAAACTTCAGTCTTTCAAGAGCAGCAGGCTATTAATTTAATTATCAATAATTTCTTTTCAACCAGTAAGTACTTCGATCAATAAACGCCAGCCATTGGGAAAACAACAGTAAGCAAGACAGAGCTTACAGTAACTAAGGAAGAGATAACTGAATAAGGAGTCAGGGATGTAACAACTCCCCTCAGTGATGTGGAGCACATAAAAAGGGCCCCTCATCTCATCCAGAGACCCTCACGGAAAATCAAAATGCAGAGACTCAGAGACTGAACTGAGCCAACAGACCAAGATGCTCCCAGTGGGCAGAGTGGCAGAGGAAACCACAGCTTTGAAGACAAATCCTCTGCCTTATGTAATAAGACAGGTTCTAAAGAACATCTCCACCTGCTCACAGACCACCCCATGCTCACCTGGGAGTCCCCTCTCCGTATCATCTCTTTCTCCTTCCTACGTCTTCTCTCCAACTCTCGTCTCTCTTGCAGGACGGGAGTCGTGTTTTACCTCTCTCACCACATGTCATAAAACCCAGCACAGGAAAGGAGGCAAATAGTCCCTGTTATCCACCTCCACCCCAAATAATGTTTGAGAACAACAAAAGGCACATTAAACAGTGCCAATTACACACATAGCCTTGATAGCTTATCTAGGAGTAATGAGTTAACTCTGATTATATAATTCTTTATAAAAATTAATAGAAATATTATAATATCATATTGAAATATTCAATGCATAGAAACAAGAAGTCCAGGATATTTTTTTTTTAACTCCAAAAGAAAGCATTTTTCGCTCTCTTTCTCTCTTTCTTTGGATAAGGGATCTGCATACAGATCTGGGTCATTTAGCACCTGTGAGAGGCAGGATAGCAAAAGCGCTGAAACCTCAGTGTCTTCAGATGCCAAGGCCAGACCCTGCTGGTCTGAGCACCCAGGCTTGCTTCTGCCATCACAGAGCCAGACCCAGAATGAGACTAAAATCACCCGCAGATCCACACTGACTGTCCAAGAGAAAAGAAGGCAGAATTACAGCTCGTGTGGCCCTCCAGCCTTAGCCTGCCTTCCAGCATTTATAATTTATAAGCGAAGCAGCCAAAGCCTGTGAGGTCCAGCAATTTCCAAGGTCACACAGCCTTGAGTGGTAGGAAGGGAACTGGAGTCACTAGGTTAACCTGGTGACTCTTCTGAGAGAACAGCTCGGTTATTTGGTCACTGGAAAGCTCTGTCGAGCTGGGAAAACAATCTCTCATCACTCAAAGCTTTCCTCTAAAATCTGCGGCCACACGCCTGAGGTAATCTGGCTTAACAGAGCTCCTTCAGGCATGGTTGTCACCCTGTCTGAATAGCATGAGGTGACTCCCAGAAAAGGAAAACAAATGAGGGCTTTCTGGCTCGGTGCTGAGGAAAGTGGAAACCTACTCAACCCTCAGCTTTTCACGGCGCTGCTAGCGTATCCTTTTAACTGTGATTGCTTCAACAAGCACCGCTGAACTGCATTAAGTCGGGATCAATCCATCGCACAGTTCTGAGCCTACAAATGCAGGTTTCAGTGGATTTCAGACGTGACTCCCTAAGTCCATCTCTCTTCCTCTAAAAAGTGCAGCCTGAAAACAGGAGAGAGAGTCTTTTTCTGAGATGTGCCCACAGTGTGAGCCAAAAACGAGTCCCCCTTTTGTACAGACCACCTTCTCCATTTCACCCCACACTGCCCCTTCTTTATTTCAGCAACAGTGCCCAGAACAGCAGTGGGAGGGGAGATTCATCATCCACCCGGGCTGCGGCTTTGAACATGACCCCTGACCCACGGCCAATTCTTACTGGTGTAGCAAAGAACCCTTCAGGCCATGGCTGGAAGAGAGATTTGAGGGTGAGGACAGGAAAATGGGGTTAAACTGTAAGGCAGAATAGAAGTTTGGCCTTGAAAATGCTAACAGAATCAGAGGAAAGCACCCCTTGAGCCTGCATTCCACTAAACGAGGAAGAAAGGCCAGACGTCGGTGAGGGAGGCAGGTCAGAAGGTCCCCGCATCATGCCCTGTCCACTCTAACATGGCATCATCACGGGGAGGGGTGCCGCGGAAGCACCCCTAGCCTGCGTGGAAGTTTCGCCTTTCCGAAGACTGGCCAAGAACATTTTAAAAGATTGCCTAGGGCTCTCTCTAAAGCAACCCAGCCACTCTGCACTGTACACCGGGAATGGACAGTGACTGCTGTAGCTGCTGAATGGAACAAGCCACACGTTACGGATGCAAGCAGAAAACAACGAAATCTCTCATTTACTGTCCATCCAAACCTCATCTGCAGACCCTGTCTCTTGAATGAAACCTCTGGCAGATCCCTTCATATTTTTCCTATTTATTTTAGGCACAAGAATGGTTTCATTTTGGACATAATTGTGAGTCAAATATGAAAATCAACGCCCCAAGCTCCAAGCCCCTGTGCTTCTCCAGCATACTACTGCTTTAGGCCTAGAAGTCGGGGATGGGGGAGGTCTGGGGAGCAGGCCTGCCGGGCTCCATCTCTTTTCCCCAGCTTTGTTCCCCTAGTCCTCCCCCCTCGGCCACAGCCAAGGTGTTTGCCCCTCCAGAACTGGGCCCAAGGAAGGCAGGCAGTAGAGGAGAGGACAGTCTTAGTTAGCATGGCTGGTTCTTTTGTGATCTGACATTTTCCAAATGCTGACCCAGCACCTGGGGTCACAAGGCCCTTAGAGGGGAACGTGGAGCCCCCCTTCTGGTGACCTTTAACCACGGCTCCCTGGATGTGGGTGATGTCTCCTCCAGCAGGCCCAGTCCGACCCTCTCAGCTCCTGGACTCCCCCAGGCTCCCCATATAGACTCGCCTGTGTTGTTACATCCACGTGGGCTTCCTGGGCTGAGCCCCAGCCAGGTCCACTCCACCACCATCATTCTAGAGCCACACGCCCACAGGAAAACTCATGCCTTTTCTGTCCTGCTATGGCAGGAGGGAGAAATGGCTTCCAGTGTAGCTTCGTGTGTGTGTCACTGCGACCAGGCACACAGCTCTAGCCACCTCCTCAGAAAGGTACAGACAGCTGTTCCTTACGTCCCTACAAACTCCACAGGAGAGCTGGAAATTCTGCAAATGGACTTTCTAGAACCCCTCTCTCTCAGCTTGAGATGAAGGCAGCACGGGATGGGGGAGAGGAAGACGCAGCTCTCTGACAATCTTTTTCCAAAGATGTTCTCTCCTCACCACCCCAGGCTCTCCGGTACCCTCCAGGTAAAGATACAGAACTGATCTGGGGCCACTTCGTATGCAAGTCCTGCAGGGCAGGGCAGGTACTCACTTTGAAGTGTGGGTTCTATTATTTCGTTCTCAGCAAAACTGAGTGGGAAAAAAAATCCCATCTGACAACTGATTACACAGTCATGGTCCTGCCCTGATGTCAATGGGTCCTTTACTTGAGCCAAGGGGGCAAGGAAAGCAGAAATCTTACTCACATAACCAATCCCTTCTACTTACACGTGAAAGTTCTTGACTTTGAAAGGGTTCCAAGACCTATAATTTTAGACTTTACCATTTCCAATGCCACAGTATAGCACTGAGTGCCTAATGGAATTTAATGGGATTTTTTCCCTGTTTCTCCAGCTTTAATTACTAAGGACCAGAGCTGTGAACAAAAGCACCAAGTAGCCCGTGTTCTCAGTGCACAGAACTTCTGACAGATCTGGCCAGTCCCATGTCACCTTGCCTCACCTCTCTCTGTCACATACACACAAACGCTTACATACATAGAAGTTGCCAAAACAACTTCCACAAACTTGGTACCTCCAAACACACACATTTATTCTCTTACAGTTCTGGAGGTCAGAAGCCCAATACCATATTCACTGGGCCAAAATCAAAGCGTCAGTAAGGCTGCACCCCTTTTGAGGCAGGAGGCATTCTGCTTCCTGCCTTTTCTAGCTTCAAGAGCTGCATCCCTTGGTTTCTGGCCCCTTCTTCTATCTTCCAGACCAGAAACATATTACCTTGCTTCAGTCATCACACTACCTCTGTCTCTCCGGTCAAATCTTCCTCTGCTCCCCCTCAGAGGAACATTTGTGATTACATTTAGGTCCCACGTAGGTAATCCAGGTGCTCTCCCCATCTCAGGATCCTTAATTTAATCACATCTTCAAAGTCTTTTTTGCCTTATAAGGGCTATAAGGATCCAAGGCCAGGCTCCCGGATTAGGACTTGAAAATCTGTGGGGACATTATTCAGCCTTCTACAAGGAATAACTGTGTTCCTGGGAAGAGAACCTCCTTTTCCTGGCACTTGCCCCAAAGCCAATTCAGTGAGACCTCCAGAAAATCCAGAATTGTAGAAGACACTGTCGATGGCTTCACCCCACAACCAAGCCCAAACCACTGCTCTTCTGCCTGTTCAGGGATAAAGGTTACAAAGCTAAACCTTCACTATGCCAGCTTCTTCTGCAGCCAGGGAGAGCCACGAGGCAGCTGTAGCCCGGAAAACCTAGGAGAAAATCTCACATGAGCAGCCTTCCTGCTTGATCCTCGTCTTGAAGGTAGAATGTGATAGCTCAAACTACAGAAGCCACCTTGGAGGGAACGCTCGGGA
The DNA here is from genome assembly GCF_048773025.1 of Camelus bactrianus. Lineage (NCBI taxonomy): Eukaryota > Metazoa > Chordata > Mammalia > Artiodactyla > Camelidae > Camelus > Camelus bactrianus. Next base: position 83,596,446 of record NC_133541.1, read on the forward strand.
GACCGGCAGAGGTATCGGCCCGGACACATCTCTGTCACTAAACTAATTCTGTGGGTGAGAGCATGGGCTCTGAGGTTAGGCTGACAGGGAAAGAGCCCAGTCGTACTTCTCAAAGGCTCAGTGAACTTGGGCAAGTCACTAAACCTCTCTGTGCCTCATCTTTCTCTTCTGTCATCATGAACATTATATGGATAATGCAAACAAATGCCAGTACACCATAAGCATGTGACAAATGTTAGCTAGCTATGGTATACTTTCAACTCCACCTTAATAAAAGATTGGGTCAATTCCCATTCAGAAGGGATTCACAATTAATATAATCTTCTACCAAAACACATGGTTCAACACTTGAGTCCTGTGGGCCTGTCCATGGATAAAGTGAACTAAAGAGTGTATGAAATCACCGAGGCCCTGCCACCAGCAGCTGAACCCGGAGGGAGACTGAGGTTTTCTACCTGCAGCAGAGCAACTGTGCTGTCCTGATGCCCGCCCACCCCCATATGCTGAGCACAGCACCCAGGCCTCCATGCGCCACCCAGACCACAGTCAGGGTCCATGATGACTCTCTCTTATTTTGCCCAACCACAAACCATATAACCATGGGACTGGGATGAGAGAGTCCGTAGGAAGCAAGACGAGTGCTTAATTTTCTGAGCAAGAGGCTCAGGACGTACATACTCTTACTAAATATTATCCCAAAATTAGGACTAGAACAATACAAACAAGATGACTGTCTTAGCTGTTAAGAGTCATTAGAAGGAGTATGTCATTCAATGCTCTTTCGACTGACAGATCACCAAAACAGGAAGACCAGGATTTAAGGACATGATTGCCAAGACAGAATGGGCACCAGAGGGGGATAAGTGAAAAATCTAAATTTGGCCGTTACCAAGACAGCTCATTACTGGCCCCCCTGTGGTAAGATTTACCCACACTCTGCAGAGCATCTTCTCCCTTGACGTCCTGATCTGAGTTACACTGGGGAAGTCAGTGAGCATCATGGAGTCCATGGGTTGGAGGAAAAACTCCAACCCTGGATACTGGCCTGCAATAGGCAGGGGCCGCGAACGCTGGACAATTGAGGGGCTCGGGGGCAGGAAGGGAAGTATGAGCAGAGGCTACAGTAGGGAAGAGCATGACAACGGAACCACCCAGAAAGCAGGACAACCTGACTGGTGGCTGAGAAACAAGTTTGGTACCAGGAGAAATAAGCTGGGACAGGGAGGGGGAGCCAGGAGAAAATAAGCAGTAAATTGTAACAATTTTTTTTCAAAGAAGTCAGTCAGTCTGACATCTTGGGCAGTTCTCCTGTGGTCGTTGGGATTGCTGACATTTTTCTAGGACTCCAAAAAGATGGCCAGGACTGGTGTGACATCCTGAATGCACTCGGAATGCTCCCACGACACAAGAGCAATACATAGAATTTCCAGGATCAGCAGAGTACGATTACCCTGCAGTGGATTCAGAGAGATTTGAAACTATCTCACAACCATTCTCTGGAATGATGTGTCCCCAGCACTCTTTGTTTTGAATACTGCAAGACATTTCTTTTCTTACAGAGGGAGTTAACTTGGCATACACTAAACTCATCTGAATCCTGTCACTTGGAAGGGCAAGAGTGCTTCAGGTGGGGAAATAAAGATGCTACTAATAGGAACTGCCTGTGGAGGAGCCGGCTGGACAGGGCCTCACCTGATTTACCTTCAGTAATAGCTTCTCTGAAAAGAGAGACTACGGTGGGAATGAATTGCATCGGATGTAATGTTTTGCTTCAAAGGATGCTTGGCCTCATTTTCCTGCTGCTTACACATGCTGCAAATGAGAAAGCACCCAGCTGACAACCTTCCTCCTGATTTACGGAAAAGGTCATTTAATCTCAAGTAAGCATTTTGCTAAATATTAAGCTCTCCCATCCTCGCCACCCTTTTCCTCATTCCCTTTATGTTTCCTCAGTGTACCTCACCACTGTAATCTGCACCCATAGCAAGAGCAATGGAAATGTTCTAATGACTATTGCTCAGAGTGATTTGTTGGCATGAACATGCAAAATTTTGAGGCGAATAATTCAGGTCCTCTATCTATGACTCTTGTAATTACTTTGAATATAACTATGATGACACTACATATTTGTCATGCATGTAGCTAGAATATTCATGGAATTAAACAATAAATATATTTGGATCAATGATATTTTCATCTAATATTTATGGCCTTGCCAAAAAAAAGGGGGGGGGGGGCTCCTGATTTTCTGCAAAATACATTAGGGAAATATAACCTATTTTCCCTTATTTGTTAACTTCTGAATTTTAAACCATTTTCATTGGTTCAAATGTTAAAACTGCATAGAATTATTACATATAATTACTATATTTTAACAAGTATATCCCTTTAAATATGAGTAATGACCATTTCTCCTTTCAATCCTTAATGACATCATTTGCAATTACCAGAGACCCCCAAGGATAGAAAACAACAGAGTCTCAAAATAATTATCTTCCTTAGAGGCAAAAGCAATAAGGAAAAAAAATTACCACCATCAGAGATATCAGAAAATAAATGAACAGAATCAGAGATATTTGCATCTCTTCAATAAAGGTGCATCATCAAGAAGCCAGAGCATAAATAAAAGCCAGGGGGAAACTCTTGCACATGCCCTCAAAAACTCCTGCTGAAGTGTCCAGAACTTCACCACTCTATAACACTTTCTATATTAAAATAGTATATCACACCTGCCAGAAGACCAAGGTGAAAGCAGAAGGTCACTGGCGATCTTTGCTGTTGTGTAATTGTTTGCCAGGCAGCAACGTTATCAAGAAGTGGATCCTGCGAGTGGGACCAGGCAGAGGCTGTCTGGCCTGATGGTCCCACATGTGCACGTGTCCAGTCGCAAGTCAGGACACCAAACCCACCCAGGAAACTAGAAAAGGGCAGGTCAAATCATGTTGGCCATCGAACCTCAACAAAGCCCCAGATTATGTGCAGCTCTGCCGAGCGCTATTATTATTCGTCTTCAGGTTCTCAAGGCTTATTTTCAATTCAAATGGCTATTCTCAAAATTAAATTGAGCTCATTTTGAAAGTCAAATTTCATGAGACACTGCATTCCAAGCAATACTTCACCCTGTAAAAATGTGTTCCCTCTCCTATGTTCCCTTGATCCAATTCCATCAAAGCAGTTCAGTTGTGCAATTCTATTAAGACCATTATTTGTCTTACATTTGACGTATCCACTTGGCTTGTATATTAGCTAACCTGGGGGGAAGAAACCTTCCCCGAAGGTATTCCTGCCTTCTATAATAAATCGTTTCAGATTTCCCTTTGATATCTGCAATGATATTGTGTTCACTTGGGCCTCAGAATATTTTGTGATTTCTGGGGTCATTCTACCCTTCATAATAATGCAGTTGCTTTGTATCAGAACAGATCTCTGTAGATTTCTAAAAATAAGTTCAGCTTAGCATTCACTCAGTTATGCTAATTCCCTAGCACCTGAGAATTTTGGTTGTTCTCCAAAAAAAAAAAAAAAAATGGTCATCTATCATGTTTAACTTGCTTTTCAGATATTTTCTATGTGAAAGATATATGAGTTTAGTTTCTCAGCCATGGTAGACTCGTCATTTTACTTCAGGTACCTAATGGCCACAGTAAGCATCCCCAGACTGCAGAGGAGACAACAGCATGCTCTAGCACCCCTCTTTTCCAAGTGTGAGCCTGAAAGCAGGGTGATATTTTGCTGAAATCTATCCCTGCCAAATTTCCCATGTTGAATGGCAGTGGTCTTCAAAGTAGAGTATGGACACCCCTCAAGGTAAAACAAAGACATTCTAAGGAGTGTGAGGCTGATCTGCAGATCCTCAGCCTCTCCATGAATATGTTCCTAAAACTGATTTTCTTGAGACGGTGCCTGAGGTCATACTGGTCCTCACCCCTTTCACAATATACCTTTTGTTACTTAACAATAGAAAAGTATACACAGCAAACATTACCTTGGCACAGCAGAGGAACAAGATGAATGCTCTTTTAAGTAAAGCGTTTTAACAATCTACCCCAATCCATTACATTATGGGATGTATTCCCAATAAAAAAATCATATTTTTGTGCATAATAATTGACCATAGTTTTTAATAATTGCATATTGTTTGATCCATAATATATGATTAATAATTGTAATGATAATTCAATCTAGAAGAAAAATATTCATACTTTGGACCCATAAGGTCATAGAAATTTTTTAAATTTAAATTTTTAGTTATTTTTGTTCTAGAAAAGTATGATGAGGTTAAAGACTTTGAAACATAATGATATATTATGTTAGAATACACTTCAGCACAGGAATTGAAATAGAAATATGTCAAGATAGAATATTTGCTACTGAGCAGAGATGAATCTGACAGTCTCGCTTCGTTTATGTCCGAACATCTCAGCTAAGCTCTCAGAGCCCTATGATGGAAATCTGAGCACGGCAGTTCAAGTACACAGGGCCAGTCCCAGAGGTGTATTCCCCCTGCTCTCCACACTCAGACTTATTTGGATAAACATGCCATCCGTACCCCCTCTCACCTCGCCTTCTCTTTCCTTTCTCCTTGGAGGTGCTCTATGGTCCATGTATGGTCTACTGGCATCAGGAGGAATGGGACACCTCGTCCGCAAAAATTCTCTGCCCACATTGACCTCTGCTGAGATGTAATTTGCCTCATCTGTGTCTCCATATTCCATGTGTGAAGTCTGCAGTCCTGCCGTGGCCTCAGATGGCCAGGTCACTCTTCCTGAGTCCTTCTCAGTCTAAGGTGGAACTGAGCAAACTTGTATAATACACCACCAGGGGAATGTCATACGTGGCCTAGACTCAACAGGACTTGCACTTGAAGTGAGGACTGTATTAACCATCCTTTTAATTTCTGTAAATCAATGCTTTAACACCTACACAATGCCTACTAGCTGCTCCCAAACAGACCCTGGCTCCCCTCAAAACATGGGAAACTTTAGATAGCCCCAGACAACACACTTTAACAATCACAGAGAACATGAATCTCAGAGGACCATTTTCAATTTTAGGTGGCCAATCCTGAGATTGCCTCCCTGCCCTTGCCTCTCCCATTCCTTCCCATGGAAACCAGAGCTCTGCTCCCTCTCTCTGTCCCCTGAAGACCTCAGTGCTTCCCCTGATGGTCCCCGTGTGGTGTGCTGTGTTCTCCCCAGGGAACTGCAATTTGAACAAAACTGTGAAACTCTGGTTTCTCTTTTAGGGTCTGCATTTGGTCTCACCTTACCTCATCCAAGGAATACGGTTAAGACAGAGATGGAGTCAGTCTTCCCAGGTCTCATGGCTATGAGGAGGGCAGACATCCTAAAAAAAAAAAAAAAGTGGAGTTTCTATTAGGAAAGACACAGTATCAGGCAGCGGAGGATGGAAGCTGAGCTGGCAAACAGCGTCCAGTTCAAGGAGCAAGGAACTAAGGCAGCACACCAGTTTAATGTTCCTTAAGTGCTGCTAGGAAGGCAAAATAAAAATCTGTCGACTAAAATTAAACAGTGAAAAGAAACAGGTAAATTAAGCAAATTGGTTGTTCACTGAATTGTCTTTTAGCAAATTAACCTAGAACGGACATAATTGGTAATAAAGAAGGAATAGAATTTAATGAAGATTTAGTAATTGTCCCTGAGGGATGGCCTAACAATTGCAAATGTTGGATGTCATTGTAAACAAGACTCTTAAAGATCACTTTTAAAGGAAGACAGTGAGTGGTTGGGCTGTGGCAATAATAAATACATACTCAAGGGACCAAAAAAAAAAAAAAAAAAAAAAAAAAAAAACTTGTTCTAATGTTACACAAATGGGTTCTAGTGGCTTGGGATAAATTTCCAGTGACAGCATCATGCATGATTCAAAAAGTGCTATATCTCAAACAACTTAGATAGAAGTGAAGGCGACAAGCCTCACATAACTGCATTAGAGAATTCAAAAAGTGGCCTTAGTGATGATGAAGACACGATGTCAAAGAAGAATGTGAAGAGCATGGAAAAAATGAAAGCAGGAGAAAGCATATCTCTAAAATCACATTATCTTATGCATCTTATAGAATGCGATTTTAAACGTGTAGTACACTGAAATTAAACGTAATAACTAGACTCTTGAATGTTTCATCTAGACCTCTTAACATTCACAGATCCGTGTTTGAAGAAAGGTTTTTTTTTAATTTTTTTGAAGGCTGAGCATTCTGTTTAATTATCTCCAATAATCTTAAAAAAAGTTAGCACATATATCCATTCCTCTCACCTGCTGTAGTGGCATCTGTCCAAATACTATCCCCTCTAAGGAAGTGGTTCATCCCGAGGGATCAAGACCTGAGAAAGGAATAAACAGCTCTTTTCTTTTTGCCCCACAGGCCTGAAACAGGGCAGGAAGAGGCCACAGGGCTGAGTGCAGGGGCAAAGCACCAGGGTCCCAAGCGGCCTGGCTTCCAGTCAGCCACTCAAATGTCTGTTGTTTTGTTATTAAAAAAAATAAAGTGACAATTCCTGGCAAGATCCAGGGGTTGCACTGTCATCTGTTAAAAATATGGAGAGACGGAGAAGATGGCGGAGTAGAAGGACGCTCACAGGTCACCCTCTCTCACAAACACACCAAGACCCACATCAACAGACCCACTCAGCCAACCAGAGCACCTGCAGAACTCCGACAGAACATCGCCCTCTTCAAAAGATAAAGACGCCAAAAATCTGGTAGGAGAAAAGGAAAAAAGAAAGAACAAAAGGCAAAGCAGCACGGGACGGGTCCCGCGGGGAGGGAGCGGCAAAGAGAGGACTGGCGCTCGCTCGCTGGGTCTCCCCTCTCCAACTGAGAGGCCAGCGGGACGGAGGGGGAGCCTCCGAGGCTCGGATCTGTACAGAGCAGCCCTTGACTAACAGAACTAAGTTAAACGGGCACAGAGCGTCCCCCCCGACACCCAGCCTGAGACGCGGGCCGGCAGCGGTGGGCAGGGCCAGGCTGCACAAGCCGGGCGGAGGACGGGGGCGGCGGCACGGAGGCAGCCGCAGGGGAACGCAAGGGGCTGCGCGCCGTGGCTTTGGGTGCACAGGGCAGAACAACCTGGGCCCTCCATAAAACAGCAAGGTTGATGTGCTCTCGGGGGAAGGGTGCACACCCCCATCTCTGAAAACCCGCGGAAAGTTTTCGGGGGAAGAGAGGCGGGGCTCACGCACAGCCACCATATCCTCCCCCCTTAGCACTCAGGCGGGGGCGGGGGCGAAACCTGCATCCGCACCGAAGGGCTTAGCAGCCTCAAAGGCCAGACTGAGACTGGCCTGCAACCCGGGGCAGATAGGATCCTTCCATCCTGGTCCCTCAGAGAACTTGCTCCCCAGAGACAAACAAGGAGCTGGGTTCTGGCTTGGAGCAGGGACAAGGCTGTCCCTCAGTCTTCCCCGAGCCCACCCGCGGAGCGCCGACCAGGGCGGAGCTACGACCGGCGGAGCGCGCAGCCGCAAAGAGAGCGGAGCTACCGGCAGCGCAGGTAGAGGGAGAGCGCCCCCCCCCCCCCCGCCTTTCCGGCAGGAACACAGCCCCTGACCAAGGTGCTAGGAGGGGGCACGACCCGCCCTCCTACCTGGCCAGTCTGCAACATCTGACTGCGGCATCCAGAGGGGCAGCGACCCTCCCGCCCACAGCAGAGAGCTGCACCTGACCCAGTGTTAGGAGGAGGCGCGATCGGCTTGCCGACAGGTGCTGGGAGCAGCACAGAAGAGGGCGCCAACGGAGGGCCTCTGAAAACAGCAAGCTGAGCTTCCAAAACAGGACGAAGACAGAAAGACTTCACAGTAAAAGCACACAGACTCCAGGAGAACACCGACAAACCCACCCACCCCCCCTTTTTTTTAAATCTGTTTTTACCTGTTCTATTTTCTATTACTCTCTTAATTTTTACTTCTTAATTCATTTCTATTTCTCTTGGGTTTTGATGTCCTATTGATTAGACACAGGTTTCAAATACATCTATTCATCTCCCCCCCCCTTTTTTTGTAAAGGTTTTAAAAGGACGTCTCAACCCGATTAATACTCTGCTTCAACTCACTCTTCTATTATTCATTATACACTGTTTTCAAACCCTCTTTCTCCCTTCTTTTAAAATTCTTTCTCTCTCTCTCTTATTTTTTTTTTTCTTTTTTTCCTAAGTTCTATTCCTAAATAGGCATCAGATAGATAAAATCCTTAAGGACCAAAATAAACAACTGATACTCCATAAACCACAGTGCCAAAGAGGTATGAGCAAGATGAAGAAGCAGAAAAACCTTTCCCAATTAAAAGAACAAGAGAAATCCCCTGAAAGAAAGATCAACAAAATAGACATCGATAGCCTACTAGATCAAGATTTCAAAAAAGGAGTGATCAAATTGCTGAAGGAATTAAAAGAGATAGTGTTTAGAGATATAAAATATGTCAAAAATGAAATTGAAGCTATAAAGAAGAGCCAAGTAGAATGGGTAAACTCATTGACAGAGATGAGGAACGATCTAATAGCTGTGCAAAGCCGACTAGATAATGCAGAGGAACGAATTAGTGATCTAGAAGACAGGGCAATAGAAAGCACCCATTCAGAAGAACTACAAGAGAAGCAAATAAAAAATAATGAAAATAGCATAAGGGACCTATGGGATACTATAAAGCATCCCAATCTTCGCATAATAGGGGTCCCAGAAGGAGAAGAAAGATCAAAGGGGACTGAAAAGGTTTTGAAGAAATCATGACTGAAAACTTCCCAAACTTAAAGAAGGAATCAGATATCCAAGTACAGGAAGCTCAGAGGGTCCCAAACAGGAAGAACCCAAATAGACCCACACCAAGACATATCATAATCAAGATGGCCAGAGTCAAGGATAAAGAAATGATTCTAAAGGCAGCAAGAGAAAAGCAAAGAGTAAGTTACAAGGGAACCCCCATAAGGCTCTCAGCTGATTTCTCTACACAAACACTACAGGCCAGAAGGGAGTGGCAAGATATATTCAAAGCCCTGAATGAAAAAAACATGCAGCCTAGGATCCTTTATCCAGCAAGGCTATCCTTGAGGATAGAAGGAGAAATAAAGAGTTTCACAGACAAAAAAAAAAAAAAAAAAAAAAAAAGCTGCAGGAGTTTAGCAACACTAAACCCATGCTAAAAGAAATATTGAAAGGGCTATTCTAAATAGAAAAGCAGCAGGATGCTACAGAAATGAGAAACACACAACTGGAAAGGTGATAACTCATGAATTACAAATAAAGTAAACATGAAATTATAAAAGAAGACATACAAATCACTGAGAGTGGGAGAGGGAGGCAGGGAAATACAGAAAATTTTTTTCTTTCTTTTTTAAATTTTTTTAACAGTAGGATGGGTTTGAGATCATGTTACTATCAGTTTAATAAAAACAGTTATAGTAATGGGTTGATAGATTTACAAAAAAGGGTAACCACAAGCCAAAAATTTACAAAGGAGTCACAAAAATTAAATAAAATCCATGATAATACAAAGGAAAATTACCAAACCACAAAAGGAAGAAGAAAGGAACAGAGGATATACCAATTCAACTGCAAAGATAAGTTCAAAGTAGCAATAAACACACATCTATCATTAATTACTGTAAATGTTAATGGACTAAATGCTCCAGTCAAAAGACACAGAGTGGCAGACTGGATAATAAAGCAAGAACCTTCAATATGCTGCATACAAGAGACCCACTTTAGGGAGAAGGACACATATAGATTGAGAGTGAAAGGATGGAAAAGGATATTCCATGCAAATGGAAAAGCCAAAAAAGCAGGTGTTGCAGTACTGATTTCAGACAAAATAGACTTTCAAACAAAGGCCATAAAGAAAGATAAAGAAGGACATTTTATAATGATTAAAGGAGTGATACAAGATGAGGATATTACACTCGTTAATATATATGCACCCAATATAGGAGCACCTAAGTACATACAAGAATTACTAACAGAGATAAAGGGGGATATTGATGGGAATACAATCATAGTTGGAGATTTTAACACTGCATTAACATCACTAGACAGATCTTCCAGACAGAAAATAAACAAGGCAACAGAGAAATTAAATACTACAATAGAAAAACTAGATTTGATGGATATTTTCAGAGCATTACACCCCCCAAAAATAGGATATACATTCTTTTCAAGTGCACATGGAACATTTTCCAGGATCGATCATGCACTTGGGCACAAAAGAAACCTCAACAATTTTAAGAAGATAGAAATTATCTCAAGCATCTTTACTGACCACAATGCCATGAAACTGGAAATCAACAACAGAGAAACAAAGGAGAAAAAAAGGAAAGCACGGAGATTAAACAATATGTTATTGAAAAAACAATGGATCAATGAGGAAATCAAAGCTGAAATTAAAAAATACCTTGAGACAAATGATAATGAAAGCACAACCACTCAAAACCTATGGGACACAGCAAAGGCAGTGCTAAGAGGGAAGTTTATAGCGATACAGGCCTTCCTCAAAAAAGAAGAACAATCTCAGATAAACAATTTAACCCACCACCTGAATGAATTAGAAAAAGAAGAACAAAAAGCCCCAAAAAGCAGCAGAAGGACGGAAATAATAAAGATCAGAGGGGAATTAAATACAATAGAGATTAACAAGACCATAGAAAAAATCAACCAAACCAAAAGCTGGTTTTTTCAAAAAGTAAATAAAATCGACAAACCTCTGGCCAAACTCACAAAGAAGAAAAAAGAGAGAGCAAAAATTAGCAAAATAAGAAAGGAAAATGGAGAAATGACAACAAACAAAATAGAAGTACAGAATATCATACGAGAATATTATGAAAAACTATATGGAACCAAACTGGATAACCTACAGGAGATGGACAAGTTTCTGGAAACATACTGTCCACCAAAACTGAATCAAGAAGAATCTGAACACTTGAACAATCCGATCACTAGAAAGGAAATAGAAATAGCAATTAAAAACCTCCCTACAAATAAAAGTCCAGCACCGGACGGCTTCACCGGGGAATTCTACCAAACATACAAAGAAGAACTCATATCAGTCCTTCTCAAACTCTTCCAGATGATTGAAAAGGAGGGAATACTCCCAAACTCATTCTATGAATCCACCATCACCCTGATACCAAAACCAGGCAAAGACACTACAAAAAAAGAGAATTATAGGCCAATATCACTGATGAACATAGACGCCAAAATCCTCACCAAAATTTTAGCAAATAGAATCCAACAACACATAAAAAAGATTATACATCATGACCAAGTGGGGTTCATCCCAGGGACACAAGGCTGGTTCAACATACGCAAATCAATCAGTGTAATACATCACATCAACAAGAGAAAGGACAAAAACCACATGATCATCTCAATCGATGCAGAAAAAGCATTTGATAAAACTCAACACCCATTTATGATAAAAACTCTCGCCAAAGTGGGTATAGAGGGAACATATCTCAACATCATAAAAGCTATATATGACAAACCTACAGCCAGCATAGTACTCAACGGTGAGAAACTCAAAAGCTTCCCACTAAAATCTGGGACAAGACAAGGATGCCCACTATCACCACTCCTATTCAGCATAGTCCTGGAAGTCCTAGCCACAGCAGTCAGGCAAGAGAAAGAAATAAAAGGGATCCAAATTGGAAAAGAAGAGGTAAAAGTGTCATTATATGCTGATGACATGTTACTATATATAGAAAACCCTAAAAGGTCCACACAAAAGCTACGAGAGCTGATTGAAGAATTCAGCAAGGTAGCAGGTTACAAAATTAACGTTCAAAAATCAGTTGCATTTCTTTACACTGACGATAAATCAACAGAAGAAGAAAGTAAAGAAACAATCCCCTTTAAAATAGCACCCAAAGTAATAAAATATCTGGGAATAAATCTAACCAAGGAGGTGAAAGAATTATACACAGAAAACTATAAACCATTGATGAAGGAAATTAAAGAAGACTTTAAAAAATGGAAAGATATTCCATGCTCTTGGATTGGAAGAATCAATATTGTTAAAATGGTCACACTGCCCAAGGCAATCTACAGATTTAATGCAATCCCTATCCAATTACCCAGGACATATTTCACAGAACTAGAACAAATCATAATAAAATTCATATGGAACCATCAAAGACCTAGAATTGCCAAAGCATTACTGAAGAGAAAGAAAGAGGCTGGAGGAATAACTCTCCCAGACTTCAGACAATACTATAGAGCTACAGTCATCAAGACAGCATGGTATTGGTACCAAAACAAACATATAGACCAATGGAACAGAATAGAGAGCCCAGAAATGAACCCACAAACTTTTGGTCAACTCATCTTCGACAAAGGAGGCAAGAATATACAATGGAATAAAGACAGTCTCTTCAGCAAATGGTGTTGGGAAAACTGGACAGCAGCATGTAAAACAATGAAGCTAGAACACTCCCTTACACCATATACAAAAATCAACTCAAAATGGATTAAAGACTTAAACATAAGACAAGATACAATAAACCTCCTAGAGGAAAACATAGGCAAAACATTATCTGACATACATCTCAAAAACTTTCTCCTAGAAGAAATAAAAGCAAGAATAAACAAATGGGACCTAATGAAACTTACAAGCTTCTGCACAGCAAAGGAAACCAGAAGTAAAACAAGAAGAAAACCTACGGAATGGGAGAAAATTTTTGCAAGTGAAACCGACAAAGGCTTGATCTCCAGAATATATAAGCAGCTCATACGACTCAATAAGAAAAAAATAAACAACCCAATCCAAAAATGGGCAAAAGACCTAAACAAGCAATTCTCCAAGGAAGACATACAAATGATCAAAAAGCACATGAAAAAAATGCTCAATATCACTAATTATCAGAGAAATGCAAATCAAAACTACAATGAGGTATCACCTCACACTAGTCAGAATGGCCGTCATTCAAAAAGCCACAAATGACAAATGCTGGAGAGGCTGTGGAGAAAGGGGAACCCTCCTACACTGCTGGTGGGAATGCAGTTTGGTGCAGCCACTATGGAAAACAGTGTGGAGATTCCTCAAAAGACTAGGAATAGACTTACCATATGACCCAGGAATCCCACTCCTGGGCTTGTATCCAGAAGGAAATCTACTTCAGGATGACACCTGCACCCCAATGTTCATAGCAGCACTATTTACAATAGCCAAAACATGGAAACAGCCTAAATGTCCATCAACAGGTGACTGGATAAAGAAGAGGTGGTATATTTATACAATGGAATACTACTCAGCCATAAAAACCGACAACATAATGCCATTTGCAGCAACATGGATGCTCCTGGAGAATGTCATTCTAAGTTAAATAAGCCAGAAAGAGAAAGAAAAATAACATATGAGATCGCTCATATGTGGAATCTAAAAAACAAAAACAAAAACAAACAAACAAACAAACAAAAACAAAGCGTAAATACAGGACAGAAATTGACTCACAGACAGAGAATACAGACTTGTGGTTACCAGGGGGGTGGAGGGTGGAAAGGGATAGACTGGGATTTCAAAATTGTAGAATAGACTACACTGTATAGCACAGGGAAATATACACAAAATGTTATGCTAACTCACAGAGAAAAAAATGTGACAATGAGTGTGTATATGTCCATGTATGACTGAAAAATTGTGCTGAACACTGGAATTTGACACAACATTGTAAAATAATTATAAATCAATAAAAAATGTTAAAAAAAAAAATATGGGCAAGGATGTGGACAGTCTCCTCCTGAGCTGGTCCCACCTCACAGGATGTCAGCCCGCTTGTCCTGCACACGGCTGCGTGCCTCGGTCTGGGCTTTTAAAGCAGGAGCGTTGTACCGGTGCTTCTTAAAAGGTGGAATCTTGCAGGCCTTCAGGGCAGTGGCATCCAGCACCAGCACAGGACCCAGGCCAAAGATATCACGGAGTAGCTCGTCGTTTTGTAGGTGATGGTGCAGGCCGGAACCCGGCACGTCCTTGAAGGCGGTGTAGATCCCTAGATCCTGCGCCGGGCCCAGCTGTCCACGTAGAGCACCTTGGGGTAAATAAAGACCTCTAGGCCCCCGGCGAGCTCCAAGGGCAGTGCAATGGTCTCGCTGGCAGCGATCCACAGATTCACACTTTGACTGGACAAGAGCCGGGGCAGCCGCAGCAGCCGCCTGCTCAGGACGTGGCTCATGTGTATGCTGGGGCGGATGGTGAGGCCCACTGCCCAGGCCTGCAGGGCGGCACAGAGCAGTCTGTGGAGCCACCCACACCACAGAACCGGCTGAAAACACCTTCCAAGCAGGTGAGGCAAGAGACCAAGTCCTGTACACCAGCGGCAGCCCCGTCGTAGCAGCCCACGCCAAGAGCGGAAGCGCAGTGGAGCCAGGCAGCAGGACCAGCCGTGCTGTCACGGAGCACAGAGACCAGCGGGGGCTGCAGGCTGTGGGACAGCTCCTCGCCCTTGGGCCCAGGGCCCAGCTGCACACATAGCAGGCCTAGTATGGCAGCGGCCAGGGCCTGTTCCTCGCCCTTCCCTTTCTTGAGGCATTTTTCCAAGGCATGGGCCAGTGTGAGGCGGCGCTCCAGCAACAGCGGGGAGGAGGTGGGCCTCCAGGGGCCAGGCGCAGGCTCCCCAGAGCACTCCGCCGAATCTCGGCATGCTTGTCTGTGAGGCAGCCCACATACTCCTTCAACGAACTTCTCCTCAAGGTCTTCCTGCTGACCCTGCTCACCCACGGCATCCCCATCAGGGCTTTCCTCTGCTGCGGTGCTAACAAGGCTGGGGCATTCACTGGTGCTGCTTGCGGGCCTCGCAGGAGCCTGAGTCCGCCTGCGCCCTGATCCGGGAACCTGCTCCGCAGCGCTGGCCTCCTCTGCGGGGGGCGGGGCATGTCGGGTATACGGCGGCGGGGGGTGGGGGGATGGGTGGGGGAGGGGGTGGGGCTCCAGACCAGTGCGCCTCCGGCTAGTGCTCTAAGCTGAGACTCGGGCAGACGAGCGCGAGAGCCACACGCCACGCGCCACCGTCTTCACGAGGCGCCCCAACCTGCCCCGACAAAACATTCTAGATCTTCTCACGGAGGAAAGAGACAGCTAAGGTCACTTTACAGATGGATGTTTACAGTAAGCGGTAAGTAGGAGGGGGCCACATTCGTAAAAGCCCGTGTAACAAAGCACATGATGTGACCTCGAGAGCCAGGAAGACTGCTGTGCAGAAACACTCTTTATAAACTGCTGTCAAGATAAAGAGGGAGGGAGGAAGGGTACAGCTCAATGGTAGAGTGTGTGCTTAGCATGCACGAGGTCCTGGGTTCAATCCCCAGTACCTCCATTAAAATAAAGAAATAAACCTAATTACTCCCCCCCAAATAAATGAATACAAATAAAATAATAAAGATAAAGAGGGAGTTAGTTAAGGGGAGAAAGGATGTTCCAGATCAAGTTAGAAGCAGATACAGAATTCTGGGGGCAGGACCCAGTACCGAAAATAGACTGTGGCTGGAGCAGAGGGAACACAGGGAAACGTAGAGCAAGATGTGGCTGGAGAGCCAAAGGACACACAGCAAAAAGCCAGGGAGGGATGCTAATCACATTGTTTTCATCTAAGAGTGAGAAGAAGCCAAATAAAGAGGTGGCTGTTCCCGTAATCCAAACAGGAGAGACGCTGGCATCTTCACAGGTGATGACCAGGTCCCAGATCCCAGATCCCAGATCACACAGACTCCTGCAGGCCATGGTAAGGATTTAATGAATTTTGATTTTGGTTTTGGTTTGGCTTAGTTTTTTTGTTTTGTTTTGTTTTGTTTTGCTAAAGTGCAACTGAAAGCTTGTAAATATAAGAATGAAATGAACTGACTTGTACGGGTGTTCCCACAACAGCAATCCAGTTGCTGGAAGGAGGGGACAAAGGGCAAGAACTGCAAAGGAAGGACGATTGGGCGGTTACTCTCCTGATCTGTATTACAGATGGTCGTTTAGTCATGATGGCAGCAGTGGAGATGAAAACAAGTAAACGCCTTGGCAAGAAGAGAGTTTCAAAGAGCTCTCCTAGGTTTCTGTATTAACAGGACGCTGGTGCATTGCACTGTGATAGGAAACACTGGGAAAGAACCAGCTTTGGGGGTGAAACAAAAGCACAAGAGAGGACACAGCGTAAATGAGGTAGAGTGACATTTCCTTTGCACTTTTCTTTCAGTGGCAAAATGAACAATATTCATGATAATGTCCTGAATATTTCAGGCGTGGAAACTTCCACGTTCTGCATGCTGTATAAACAAAGGAAAGTTACAGGATATGTTGTAGAATCACCCAATGTGTTCCATGGGATGTGGAATTTTAAATGATGGATACTTGACCTGTTTGGAAGAAAGGACGTATTTACGTATTGAAGCAAGCCCCGTGGTCATCACTGTATGACAGCACTCTGTCACATACAGTGGATCCTGGGATCCCAGGGAAAGGTGCTGAAAGATTAAAACCACTGTGACTCATCAGAGAGGATCTCCTGAAACTCCTAATGACCCTAAAAGATGATATCTTTTCTCAGAACAGAAGACTGGCTTTAATATAGAAACGTCATACACAAGAAGGAAGTTTTTATGTTTGTTACCAATTCTGATGGCCATTCGTGTAGTTCGGTATTTCTCTTCAGTAAAGATTATTGTAAGAAGAGCCCTGGGGCAGATGGAGAATGAATTTGTCTACAACTTTGGGGCTACGGGACAATCAGCCAGCACTAACACCAGGGACCAGCATCTACTCAGAACCCCAGGCTACATCACCTACTCGGATGCTGAGCAGACAACTCTCAAGATGAGAGACACATGGATTTGGGTAAATGCTCTTTCTTGTGGGAGAAGGGAGAAAGCACATCTCTGACACATTCGGCAAACAGAGAGTTAAGTGTTCCAGGCCATCTCTCCTAATGTGTGGGTAGTGAGAGAGTCAGGGAGGTCACCATGGATACATCTGGTTGCATCTGCCTGAGTTATTTGTATTGAACAGATTGCTACAGGGTATTTTTTTTCTGGTCTCATTATGTGTGTGTAATGCCAATTAAATAACAGGAATGAAAATTAAAAAGGAAAATATCTGCCCCTGCTGGGTATAATCTCATTAGTGCAAAGTCAAATGATTAGTCCTAAAAAGGGCTCCAAAAGGCAGCAAAGACAGCTTTAAAGTTGCAGGAATTTTTTGCATCACAACTAGAAAATGAACCAGAATTGCTCACTCTGTTGAAGACACCAGCATCATGCCTCTAATAAGACCACATTACGGCTTGAGTACCACTGTGTCTGCACGTAAATGAACAGCATGGAAACTACCATGACACATCCCAAACCTCGAGTCCATAACACAAAATGACCATGTCAGGCACCTTAAGGACAGGTGTCATGTTTCCCTGGGTTGATTGTGAAACTTGATCGGCGCTCACTTTACAGTGCTCAATGACTTACATAATCGTCAAGCATCAGACTTTCTTTCTACTTAACCAAACCAGCCAGCTATAAATTTGCCAGCAGCACTGGGTGTACCTCTCAGAGAAAAATGTGGACTAGAAGGGTCTGTCCAGTTTAAGCCTCAGAGTGCATTTAGAATGAAGGGCCTGAGCAGCTGGGCAGTCCACCAGCAGGCGGCTGGTCTCCAGCTATGCCTCGGGTGGAAGACCAAACTTTCCCTTCCTTCTGAAAGTCTGAGGAATGTCAGATACAGCTGTTTGGAAGCAAGATGATTCCAGAGGAAGACTTGGAATGTCAGGCTATGTACCAACTGGCCAAGCCCAGAGGATTTTCCTCAGAGACACTCGGGCATGTAGCTTCTCTTTCAAAGGGCTCTCACACCTTATCCCCTTTTACCTTCAGTCTGAGAAGCAGAGAAAATAGGAATCATGCCAGTATTTCAGGTGGAGAGAGTGAGGCAGGTACAGACCTCGGCCATACTGATCATCTCTAGTTAATCGCCCCACTGAGCACCCAGTCCAAGGAAGCCAGGCACACATCTGCAAACATTTATCTAGGAAAAACTTCACCTGCGATAAGGCATGGACTCTGTGCCCTCACAGGGTGCTGAGAACATGAATTTGCCCACCCAGGATAGGGAAAATTGGACATCTTCCCAGGCTCTGACCTATGAAAAGTAATCTTCCTGATTGAATAACTTTTAACAAGGATCCAGAGTTAGGCCTCAGGGGGGCCTCTGAATCCCCTGTAATTATTATGCAAAAGTGTGAAGTGTGGGTGTGTGTTTAAATTCACGAGGAAAACTTTCATCAGATTTTCTACCTCCATGAACTGTAAAAGTTTAAGAATCCTAATCTCTAGAGATGAAGTGAGCCCACACTTACTCTGGAGAAGCTGAAAAGAAAGTTGGGACTGTGCCTTAATGTGGAGTTAGGAATAGTGAAGGCAGAAAGCCCTGTGTGAGGCACCAAGAGCCTACTCCTCGGAGCTGGAACATGGTCCACTCTTCAGAGCAACGGTTCACTCTCCAGGGGGCGGTGCTCTGCAAAGAGAAAATCACAGACTTTTAGACGTAGACAGATGTAGGTTTGCCAATATTAACCATGTGATTTTGGCCCAGGTATTTCTCACCTCTGATGTTCAGTTTCCTCCTTCTTAAAGTAAAACAATAAAAATATGAAAATAATCAGTCCCATTGCTCAGCATTGTTTCGAGGATCCAGTGACATAATATAAGTCAAATTCCTGGCAAACAGAAGACCCTCAATAAATGCTGATTTACTTCCTCATCCCCTGTTTGGGAGCCCTGAGAAAGAATAATGAGAACAAAAAGAAGGAAGGAAGGAAGGTAGGTAGGTAGGCGGATTTGAACCTGCCCCCTGGCTTGGAAAAATTATAAGGAATCAAAAGAAGACAGAAATCACATGGCCTGACAAGAGAATAGAGCAAAGACATGGGGATTTCACAGAATGAACCAAGCAGTGAACAGAGCGTCAGATATCCCTGGACCAGCCTCAGCAGATGGGAACCTGGACAGCAGAACTCAAACCCACACCTTGGGATTCCTAGTCCAGCACTCTTCCCTTTATTTCTCCCTCAATCCTGCTCACGTACATTTTTGTTGCTTCCTGTTTGCATTCTGTCCCTCTCTGTTTAATCACAAGACTAAACATGGTTTGCAACGAAATGAGTAGCTGTTAGCTCTAAACAACAAGAGGTAATGCACCTGTACAAAGTAATATCCGTATCACAAGCCGACTATTAGAGCAAAATGAGCGAGTGAGCGAAGAGGCTGCTGGCACCAGAAGACCATGCCACATGGAGCAGTCAGCGCACAGTGAGTGAAGCACTGCCAGGAGAGGACCCAACGCGGAGAAGGCACAGGCCCAGGACCCCTCCTCCCCACCCCAGCTGCGGTGGCTGGTGGTAATCCAGTACAGTACTCTCCAACATATCCTGCTTTCTGTGACCTGGATTCCCTAGGACAGTTCTGGTTTTAAATCACACAGGATGACACTTCCCTTGAATTCCTTGCCAAAGAAGTGGAAGCTAGAAGATCCTTGACACTGGGCCTCATAGAATTTGAAGGTCAAGAGGCTGAACCTGAGAGACTCAGATGACGATAAAATCTCATCTTGACCAGGAGGAAGAGATGGTACAGAACATCCCCGGGAGCCAGGACTTCGTGGCTTCCAAAGAGGGTAAGCACTGAGATTCGGAACATGTCCCCACACACCGCTGGTGTACATTTATTTTCCTTTGTCCAGATAACTAACACCTACACAATGCAATAATTTAGAAAGCTTAAAAAAAAAGATACAGTTCTCCATTTCCTTCCCGTTTCCATATTCTGGTGATGATTTGTTCTAACCCATGCTTGTTTATATACTTTTATTTCATCTGCACATCTCTTTAAATACTTCTTACTGGAAACAATCAAATTGACCTATCAGTAACATAATGGATAAGCTGTGTTTTATCATTTAAAAAATGGTGTGTATGTGCACGCACACGCGCGCACACACACACACACACATATATATATCCAGTCAACATCTACTGTCCTAGATTATTCAGAGCAGCAACCACCACCATACACACCCCTAATAGCTAACGTGCCTAGACTTATTAGAAGCAGCATAAGAGTTACATTCTGTCCTAAATGCATATTGATCCCTACCTCTCCCGACTCATACAAATGCATGGATACATGCCTATCCTGGAATTAAAGTGACCTTGAGGTAGCCAGTGTGAGTAACACTGCTTATTTCTCTGGTGACTATCAGAGAATGAAGACAGGAGAAGGATACAGCCTAATAAGGTTTGGATTGGTTGGAGAAGAAGGAGTCTGAAAACACTGGATTCCCCAAGAACTGAGGTGGAGACATGGGGAATGGTGAGCAGGGTCTGAACCCCCAGTTTCCTCCCAGTGAGGGTAAAGCTGACAGAAACCATAAAGCACAGGGAACAGGGTGGAGGACAGGCCTATTGTTTGTCTCCATACGAAAGAATGCAGCCTGGGCACCATGTTTTTTTCCCTTTGCTTAGGCTGCCCAGTCTGGGTGCTCTGACATAGCTGGATATTTTCTTAGTAGGTGAAACTGAGAGAAATCCACCGTTTTAAATTTTGTTTTGTTTTGTTTTCCAGTATAGCACTCAGAAAGTTCCCATTGGATCTATTCTGGTGCCTGACATGGAGAACATTTGGCATGTAATGCTTTCTGATTTGGAAATAAATATTCTAAAGGTAAATGAGTATTTTTTTCCCTTGCACATAGCAGGTGCTAGGGAAATATTGACAGTCCTGGTGGGATGGGAGGTAGCTCTCGTGTCAGGACACTTTGACATCAGTTCGGTTACTCTCTACGTGGAGCCAAAGATGATCCTTTAGACCCTATGTTAGATTTTTCAATAGAAATTCCATACTCAGCAAACCCACAGATTTGCCTCCAACAAGAACATGATTGTGTCACATTTGTGCAGCCAAGTGGTAACAGAGAACAATGAGGTCTCTGTACATAACTGTGAGACGACCCCCGCAGGAAATGCCAAAGCTGCTGGAAGACTTAGACCTCTAATCAACACTTTGAATCCTTCTTGGAAATAGGGAATAAAATATATACAAAGTAAATAAAGGGAAATTTATCCAATGTGTAGCAGAGAGAAGAAGCAGAGGCCTTGGGAATAAGCCTAGGCCTTCATGTAAGGAACCATAATCATTCCACGGCCACTAAAAAATGTTTCAGGGGTACAAAGTTGAGTAGCCACTGATAGACATGACACTTGGTGGTCCGTACATCAGCAAATGACCCGGGTCTGCAATAATGACAGTCACAACCACAAGCACTTTTTGAACACCTGCTCTAAGGCAGGCATACTTGGGGCTATTTCCAACACATGTTAAACATGCACTGGATATACAACTTGAGTTACCACTGACATTTAACTCACAACAGCTTTATGAGGTAGGTTCTTTAAGGCACAGAGAGGTTAAGTAACTTGGCCAGGATCACACAGCTAGTCATTGTCTGAGCCAAGATTCAAAGCCAATCCTGAAGTCTGTTTCCAGAGGTATGCTTTTATCTACTTACTTTCTTATTTGGGGGTCATTTAGTAATACCAAACTTGCATTTCGACCCTATCTAGCATCCTGTTTATTCCTCTAAAGCAGTCTTTTCAGAGAATGAACTGTGAGTAACTTTACAATAACTGCTTTAAAAAAAAAAAAAAAGTCCTGTTTATTCTTCCCAGGAGCACCATCTTCTAGAAGAGGAACACTGGAAATAACCATACATCAGATACCTGAAGCAATCAGGGTGAAGAATGTAACACTACTAAACAATCTCAAGGTGGGTTAGTACTCAGACATTTAATGTTTCATTACCAGAAACTTCAGTCTCTATATAACCTTCCCTGGAACAAATATGAACATTTTTTCCCCTGGAAGTATAATGTATTATGTTTAACATGTATTGAACATAGCCCCATTTGATCCTACATTTCTTTCACCTGCAACAATGAGTTTGAAATATAAAATGCATGTGCTCACTGGGGAACTGCAGAAAATTAATTCCCAGCAAATTTTGTCAATGACTGTCACTCACTTTCTCCCTTAAAGGATTGTTCTGTTGTTGCACAGACACATCATTAAGCATTGCTGCGAAAGGGGATAGAGAACGCATTCCTATTTTGCAGGGCTCGAGTCTAAAGGGAAATCAGATCTTGCTTAGTGTTGTCATAGCTGCATAATTGCCCTTAAAATCCAGCTGTGAGTCGTGTTCCTACACGTAGTTACATGTGACCCAAGTCTTTTCTGAGCTGAGTACATGAATACCCTCTCCTCTGGCTCATTTGTGTGACAGCTGCTCACAGGCGCTGCCACTGTTCCCACTTCAGTTCACTGGCTTCGCAGTCAGCACTCTTTAGTTAGACTAAATCACTCCTAGGTATATTCTCCCTGAGGGCAGGAAACCCGTCACTTACCTTATGTATCTCATATGTTGTTATGCAAATACTATGCATTCAATAACTAATGACGGAGTAAACTGCTTAACTATACCAACAATGGGTCAATAATCTATCATTTATTCTTAGGATTTCATGACAATGCTGCCAATCTGTTTTATGCTTCGATGCATCCCTATGTTTTTCTTGTTCAGTGGTTTTTTGCTAAACATAAGACAGGAGGCACAGAGTGCTTCATTTCAGCCTGTCATGTGACTGTTGCTTAAAAATATGACCCAGGAGCAAATGAGAGAAGACAGTCATCTGATTCTATAAATTTTTTTTATAAAGACTCCCGTGAGTTCTCTGACCCAGTTTTTCCAGCTTTGGCCCTCAAGATGTGAGTTCAGCTCCCATTCAAGTCAAACTCTCCCAGACTGCCCAGGCAAGAACCCCAAATCACAAGGGAACTAAATTCTCAGCATTGACTGACAGTCTGGCTACCAACCTGAGGAAATAAGCTCTGACTGCAGAGGTTTCAAAGTCCCCAAGAGAGAGTCTGTGAGGCAGACGGGACACTGTAGGAGGGAAGGGCAGTCATAGCGGAAGGGCACTTGGCACACAAGGAACAGATGGCCCTGGACACTCTCCATCTTCGCTATTTGTTCAAGCAAACGCAGAGAATTCTGTGGTCTCATCAGTAAACCCAGAGCTTCTGAACATCACAAAGGGTACATTAAACTCTTCAGCTGTTTCATTAAAAATAATGGATTGCACTCAATAACAGGACCCAGGAAATGGCAGGGATTTTGATTTAATCTAAAAGCACTGTTGTCACGGCTCTTGCCCAGTTATTAATTGATTATTTACAAACAAAGCCCAGCATTACCCTCATTATCCCAAACACCTATTACATGGTAACTACAAACTCAAACACAAATTTAGTCAGTAAAATCTGTAAATATACAAAATATACACTTAGAGAGTGGAGTCTCCAAAATTTTATTCTGAAACTCTAAACATCACATTCATCTTCTGGGAGACGGGATTTCATATATCCAATAAATGACCGAGAAGCATTCTTTACCTTTCCCAGAATTCAGGATGAAATGAAAGCAAAAGAAAATACTGACCGTAAACTTTGTTTCAAGCCCTATTTCACCCAACAAAAGTACCAGGAAATACAAAGGAACACAGTTTGATATCATGCCATCACCAGTTTTGGTATCAGGCAAGCTTCAAAACATCCATCTGGACATCACAAAATACTGGCCAACAGTATGCACACCATTTGGAGGGTCTGGGACAAATGTATCTGCTGTAATGGATAGTCATATGATCTGAGAGCCTCCTGTGCTCGTGTCTGTAGCAAGATAGGGAAAACCACCTGAGACGGGAACTCCATCTGAGTCTGGCCTCTGAAGGGCAGATCCGTAGAGAAACACTGATCCCATTTTGTCGCCTGGAGTGGCAGTAACTCACCTAACAATACTGCCAGCAAGAGGAAAGTGTATCAGTTAATTACAAGGCTGGCTTCTGAACCTAAGGGGACTCTTAATAGACAGAACTAATTAAAATCAATACCCATATGGTAATTGTGAGAAGAGAAGGCTCAAGATAAATTTTGAAATGGAGAAGAATGAACAGTGTCATTTCTTTGTGCCAACCTTGCTCTCCAGCTCACCAGCTCACCAGCAAATGTGTACCAACAGGTAGTCTTTCTGGGGAGGCCGAAGCACGTGGTAGGAAAGAAAGTACACACAGGAAGCCCACCTAAGGATTTCCTGAGCCTCTGGGCAGTGTGGTCAGAAGTGGTCAGAGACACTGCATTTGTAAAGATGGGGTCATGCTAACTGGAAGTGTTCTGATGATCTAAGGAGGAAATTTTGACTTTGGGGAAATTTCATTTCTCTGGGCCGTTTTTTCCTCATCTATAAAATGAGAGGGGAAAAACAGATAGTTTGTGATTCTGGAATACCATATTGCAAAGATGCAGATGGGAGACTAGAATATATGCTCAAAGTCATGGATGCAAAAAATGGCCATCCCTTTTTAAAGACTAAAGTCTTTTATTCTGAGTCTCCTTGAAAGCAGTGGAAGTATGTCACATTGTGTTCTTCATTAATAGATCCCCTGCTTCATACTAATGTGTGACTTTACAGAAAAATGTAGAGTGGGTTTTTGTTTTCAAAAATATCTTTTGCAACATGATAAATGGAAGCTTAAAATCATGTCCCAAAGCTTGATTTGTAACCCTATATTCTGGTTACTCCCTAGACTATTGCAGCACTGTTCATTACAGAGCAGAGTCTGGTAAAAGGCAAGTCTTCCTAATACAGCAAAAAAATTGTCCTAGCACAAGACTCCAGTGTAGCTGAAATAACATTTCAGATCTTTTCCTTTTCAATTTAACAATGTGTACTAATGCCAGCCAAGGACGGTTCTACAGGACCATATAGCAGGATGGCAAGAAATGAATTTGGCGCAAAGTAGCTGTGGTGGCGGAAGGGAAAGAAATATTTTTTTTACTGTATAATTTATCTTTTAATTGTTAATTTTTTATTATTCATACACACTCATAAACATATAGATATGCTAAACATACAGATGCTAAAGGAAATACGGAAACATATGAAGCATGAAAATGCTAAAAGAAACACTGAAAAGTCAAGTCTCCTTCCTACGCCTGTCCCCAAATATCCCCCCCACTGTCCCCAGGGGCAGCCACTGTCATTGGTTTCTTATGCGATCTTCCAGAGATACAAATGACACGTATGTATGGGACTCCTTCCCTTTTTAAAATACAGATGTTAGCATATTTTACCATTGTTTTGCATCTTCTTTTTTAACTTAAACTTATATCTAGGATACTGTGCCTTATCATTACATGCCTCATTGTTTTAAAGGCATACATTTAACTTTATGGATAGACATACTTTACATAATTGGTCCCTTATTGATGGGCATTTATGTTGCCTCCAATCTTTTGCTATTACAGTCATTGCTTAAATAAATATCCTGGAATGTACTACTCTGGCCGGGTGTGACTGTGTCTGATACGCATTAGAAAAATAGAGCTGCTTGCTGGGGCAGAGGCACACACATTTATGACTCTGAGAGATGTCGGTGATTATCTCTAGGAAGGTTAAACCAGCTTCCATTCTCATAACTGAAGGATGGGGAGAACCCATCTCTGTCAACATAGTGAATTATCAAACAGTTTAATGTTTTACCATATGAGGGATGAAAAAAAATTTCTTGTCATTGTGTCATCTTGAAATCCATCTATTGTGAGGGAGGTTGCTCATCTCGTCCCATGTTGAACATCTTTAAATTAACAGTGGTGACCAGAAAAATGTGTCTTGCAGACCTCCAACTACAGGGCCTGTAGCTGACCAAGGCTCCCAGCCAGCAGCTGAGGATGGCAGGGGCACTCCAACTGGCCCATTCTGGGGCCTTCTCGGATGGTGACTTTGGGTGTAGGACTCCCCAGCAACCTTGCAGAAGTTTCCTTAGACTGCATGGTGGTTTAGGACACTTCTTCTCAAACTTCCTGTCTTTTCTTCTGCACTTAGCACCAGACTCACCTTTTGGTCTGAGAACTGTCTCGGCCTCTCCTAGCGCCTCCCGCATCTCCTCTTGTGCATTTCATCCCGTCTTGGCATCTACTTCTTGGAGGACCCGGACTAACACCCTGTTCCTATCCTTTGCACATCTTAGTATTCTGTTGGATTTCCCTTTACTGATTTATCAGCGTTCCTGATATTACAGTGACTTAGCCCTTTTCTGTCACGTGTTGCAATCATTTTTCCTTAGTTGGTCTTAGGTCTTTCACTTAGTTTATGATATTTTCTCCATGTTGAAGCATGGCTAGAATTTCTGAGCAATACATGAGGGTTCCTGTAAAAGATGTAGCCGTAACTCCTCTTGATCTAGAAACCTAGTAGCCAAAAAGATGTTAAGTTGTAGGCCCAACTCCCACCAAAAGACAAAGATGAAATGAATGGAAGAGTGTAAGACCTGTAGCAGTCACTGGTCTGCAAAGATTCAGAAATACCTTTGGGTGGGCACAGGTGGAGGGTGCCCCACGCATAGGCCCCAGGTACGCTCTGTGGGAGGAGATCTCCAGCCACTGTTCTCCGTGGCTGTTGGCTCCCACCCCCCGGTAGCTTTTTCCTTTTCCAGTATCATCCTTGGAGATCAATAGTACAGGTACTGAGGAACTTGCCTTCAATGAGGGCGGAGCAGCGTTCTCTGTCCAATTCTACCCAAAAGTCATTTTAGGTCTTCAATAATCAGGTTTTTGAAACAAACAAACAAACATTTAGGCTAGTGGTTCTTTTACTAATACAACCGCAAGCTCCCTCTTCTTATGCTACTCCCTGGTAACAATAGTCCTGCAACTCACAGACACTACAGCCAATAGTCTCAGCATCGAGTAAAAAGTACCAGAGGTTAAAGCGTGCAGTTTGGTTTGGTTGCTTGGTCAGATTCTTGGATGGAAAGGATTCAAGGGTCTCCTGAAAACTTAACTTTGTTACTATTTGAGGCCTGCTTGTGCCTTGTACCAACAGCCATGCGCGCGGTTCCCTTTCAGACAGGCTTCTTAGACCTGCTGTGATTTCTTGGCTGTCTCACCCCCACGCCTCCCTTTCCTTCTCTCTCTCTGCCTCTCTGTCTCTGCCTCTCTCTCTCCCTCTCTCTGTCTCTCTTTCATTTTAATTGCAGGGACTGTAGGTCCATCAGACTACAGAGCCATAGCCACACATTTAGTTTCTTTTCCTTGAGCCATTTTGTCCCACTGAGAGGACTTTTTGGGTATCATCTCATCAGTTGGAACTCATTCCAAGATGCTTTAATCCATCCAAATGTTTTAGCAGCTGATGCCAACCATACGCGTGATTTGCTATTTATCATGAGGATGAATTTTAATCAGCCTTTGCCCAGTGTTGTCTTTTACCAGTTAGGCTTGAAAACACTTGTCCCTTCCAACCCTACAAGTCCCCAGGTTTCTGGACTCCCTCTCTTCCCTTTCACTCCTGCTTGCACCGGCCAGTGTTTATCTGAGCTTGCTAAGCACAATCAATAGCAACCAAAACACACTGAGATTCTGTTCTCCAATCTCTTACAAACTTATTAAGTAAGTGATTTGCCTTCAAGGTTACTGCAGGGAACACTTTTACCAAATGTCTGCCCGCTTCATAATATAGATCATGGTCTTTCCAGGCCCTGATGAGTTTCTCTGCTACTCAGCAGTGAGGCCAATGCCACCTATTCGATAGTTTTGTTACACCAGCTCCCTCCTTCAGGGTCCTAATTGCTGTGTTAGATGGGATACATTAGCTTATGCTATGGGAGCAAAATCTCAGGGCCTTAACAAAGGTTTATTTCCTGGCTCACACGTGCCCAGTGCAAGTTGGCAGGGAGACTCTGCGCGTTACTACCACTCAAGGATCAAGCTGACAGGGCTTCATCTCATCAGGCACTTCTGAGATGACAGCAGAAAGCAGGAAACGCGGAGAGCTGTATTCTTTACCTGTCTGCCTGGAAGTGGCACACACCACGTCCACTCGGGGTGTAGTAGCCAAGGAAGCCACCAGCCATGACTAACATCAGGAATGGGGGTGTATAACTGTCCATTTGGACAGGCAAGGAGAGCTAGAAATGCACAGAGAACAGGACTCTAGTTACTACAATTACTGTCTCTTTCTACTCACTCCCCTCCCAGTCTCGGCCCCCACACCACTCCACTGCCTCTTCCTTGTCCTCCTCCACTGTCCCTCGGCTCACCATCTCTCCCGAGGCATCACTGCCGAAAGGCTTTAGTTGACTTTAATATAACCTTCACCATCCCTTTCTATCCCAGCCCCAAGTTCCCTCTTCCTGTGCTACTCGCCCATAACAACAGTCTTGCAGTTCACAGGCACTAAAACCAAAACTCTTAGAGCGGAGTAAAAAGTACCAGAAGCTAATATGAATCGGCTGGAATCTCACTTCAAGGAAACCTGCAGTTTGGTGGTTTGGTCAGATTCCTGAAAGGAAGGGATTCATGAGTCTACTGAATGAGGCCAGAATGAGGGTGCTTCCCGTTTGCACAGAGTCTATATCCTGACCCCACGTGAAAGCCAGGGTTGTTAGGGCTGCCCGGCCAAACCCACAGCTATGATTCAAGACACATTTACTGACAGATGTAGGCATCTGCACAAACCAACACCCCAGTGGGTCCTGACAAGCTCACAAAAGTGCTTCTAGTTACCACTTTCAGCCAAGACACTCAGGGCTCAAGGTCAGCTAATTAGGTTTGGCAGAAATGATGTCTCCTTTGATAAGATGTCACTATTCCCGGTGACCTGTTCGACTCATTGATAAATTATTTCCTACTTAACTTTGGGGAAAGTGGTCTCAATTAAACTTTTAAAAAATGTATCCAAAGAAATGCTGTTACCTAAAGTATCACCTTGAGACCCACAGGAACTTGGGGACTTTGTCATCAAATTCATATAAATTCAGGAAGAGAGCAATCTCCGTGGCCCTCTGCTTGGAGTCCATGTCTCAGCCTGGAATGCAGTGTTACAGCACCATTGTTTTAGGCCTTTTAGAACACAGGCAGCACCAGATGCCAAGATGAATAGCTCAGATGCTAGTCTTGGTTGTTCTATAAAGTCATGGCAAAGTTTGGGGAAATTAAACTTCCTAAGACGATTTCCACAACTGCAAAGTATATTCATTGGACTGGGTGGTGCATAAAGTTTATCCGAAGTTAATTTTCTGTGACTCAGACAGCCACTGGAGCCCCCGACACCCAGAGATTTAACATTTCCATCATGCCTACCCCAAATCAAGTCATGAATTGAACAAAGTTAAAGCATTTTACAATTTTTTCAGTTGGTTAAAACAAATTCTTAAAAATTTTGTGTAATACTTTCTAAGCACTATTCTTAAGAACAAAAATCATCACCATCATGACAACTCTCCTTCCCACCCGTCCCCATCACCTCCACCCCCCTCACCTCCACCGAACCCACCGAACCCACAAACTCATCTGGCCTTACTTAAGCAAATTCTGAGCTTTATAATCATCTTCCTTGATCCCTTGCTTCTGGGCTGCCAGCCAGAATGTGCACAAGAAATGGGAAGGGTCATTTCCTGAGGTGAATGCTGGAAGTTTTTCAAAGCGATCGTGGGTGGCTTGGACTGCCTGAGCTTCAAAACCACTTTTCCTGTTTTCATGCTTGATTTTGTGTGTCCCTGACCAGTGTGTAGGAGAGCTGAAGTCCTTTCAGCGGTGCTGGGTGCAGCTTCTGTTCCTCCCAGCTTTTTCCCAGCTTCCTCTCTATGGGTCAAGCGCTGCTTCAGACAATGCCCTTCACGTTCCACAATTAACTGCTGCCATATTTAAACCTCGGTAGCAAAAACTTACAGTTCTTCCTTCTTACAGCAACCCTACTCTCAGAGAATTCACTTCCACAGAAATGGACTCTCCCAAGTCCTAACTGCTGACCCTCACGTCTGTTACCTTAAGTAAGACTTTTTAAATAAAATATTTAAGAAATCCCTAGATTTATATAAATCTAGATATATCCAGAAATATAATCATGTCTATATTTATATATATTACATATGTAAACACATTTATATATTTGTATATAAATATCTGATATTTTAATTTATTTAAACCTATACTCCCACTATACGTATGTTTTCTTATATATATATTTTTTCATTATGTATGTTTGAGACAGAAAACTGCACTCAAGAAGATACCTATTTTTTCTTAGATATTTTGTCCATTATTTGAATATGCAACCCTCAGAAAGAGGAAGAGTGCATGGTTACAGCATCAAAATTTATATCCTCAGTACAGCCGTAAGTATAGTGAAGTGAAGAAAAAGGAGAAGGGGTGCTTTTGCTACTCAATAGTCCTTTTTACCTAAAAAATAATAATAAGAGCCTCAATATTAAACCCACTAATATTTATTCTGAGCAGTATTCTTAGTCTCTCTGTATTTTTAAAGATATTCAATTAAAACAAGATATAAAGAAATACAAATATGTGGATGACTTTTAGTTTTGTTACTAAGTCTTGGCAGCTAGTAACAAACACTGTTTCTAACCCTGTGTTAGCAGAGTACTGTGCTCTGCACCAGATCTTCTGTCAACACGAGGCTGGACATCCTTTCTATGGGAAAGAGGAACACAGAAGCCAAACAGTATGACCTGATCATCGTTAACATGAAATCTCATGATAGCATTTTATAAGTACAAGGCAATCCTTTCACTCCCTTTCATCTCAGTTGTTTGTAGCAAGAGCTTATTCTTTTTCTGACTTAGACTGAGTAGGTCTTCACTCTCTATCATAAATGAAAGAGTAAATACACAACAGCTTTCTCTAAGTCTGGAATTGAGAAAGTAAGCTTTCAAAACATAATGCTTGAAAATACATTGGATCATGAATAGGAAGTTTTTTTAACAGTAACATGATGGTCTCAGCACCAAACAGGGACTCCCTGTGCCTGTCCCACTAACGCTCAGATGTTATTGGACATATTTTTTCCCTTCTCCTGACGTTTTCCTCCTCTGAAGCGTGTGAATCAGTGTAAGCCCTGACCCCAGACCCACACTGCTCCTAGCGACAGGTGAACTGGGGGAGCACGGAGGTGTGCGAGGCTCAGCCCTATCCGTCTTCTGTAGAATGGGCTTCCTCTGAGCAGGGCACACATTTTCCTGTACCCCCCCCCCCCCCCATGGCACCAAGTGTACAGAACTATCCCTGCAGGGAGAGGCCTGCCCCATTCTAATGCTAACTTGAACTGAATGGTTAAGTTAACAGATTCCTGGAAATAAACATGCATTGTTATACTCTAATAACTAGAAAAGCGTTCACCTGTAAGGAGATTGTCAATAAATTCTGGATTGTGCTACAAACATCACTCAGCATTAGCTGTATATTGAAAACCCAATAATACTCTACAGATGATCCAGACTTTAACCATCGTGCCTTATAGACAGCCAGCATGAAAGAACAGCCCTGGAACACACTGCACGCTCCCATAGATACAATGTTACAGCTGCCAGTGTAAGCCTACCTAGGAGGCATGATCAGATTGATCAGAGACCAGACCAACACATGTCTATTCCACTATTAGTTTTGTAAAACGCAGGTTAAATAGATCCTTTGGAGCTATTTTCCCCCAAGGATATTCTACGAAATATGAGTATCATAAGATGTTTTCTTTAACTACAGAAGTTTCCTTGAACAACTAATCTTGGGGAACATTTACTGCTGTTATTTCTCCTCTTGAAGTGTGAGAAAGTCCACTATCATGTTAAAGGCTCTACGAAGTCCTGCTTAACTTGTTTTAATGCAATATTCACCAAACATAAACTACAGAACACTATCAAGGAGCATCAGTTAATTCCCATGGAATACACTTCAGAAAATGCTATCTTAAAATAGCAAGTATTAATAAATATAATACCTGAATTCCATAAGGAGTGCTGACAGCATATTGCCCCCTTTGTCTACACTTGAGTTTTTATGAAATGCGGGGAAGAGAACCAAACTCACAGACTTCAGTGAGTTTACGTAACATAAAATTTTACATAATGCACATACCAAGCATTACATGGTGAAGCTCTGTACGCGTTGAGATTATACAGGCTCTTTACATGTATAAAACCCATTCACCTCACCAGCAACCTCAGAGGCTGGACACCTTGGAGTGAACTTGGCTCTGTCTTCCTAGGACTTTCAGGGTATTCCTCGAGTTAGAATAAGCCAAGAATTTTCTCTCAACTCCTTTTCAAGATAGCCATCAACCTTTACCCCTGCTAGTTCCACACCTGCCTTCCTGGTTGCTCAAATTGTAATTTCTCTTCCCACCAATTGGATAGTGACAGGCAATGAAGACGTTGTTAGCAGATTAACCCTCTACTATGGTGGAATTTCTTAAAATTCAATCATTAAGTTCCATTACCTAACCTTAGAGTCACAGTTCCCAAGCTGTGCACCAAGACACCACAGTGTTCTCAGTTGTTTTAAATTTTTGAGGAAAAAAAATACGATATTTGACTTATTTGAGACAGCACAAACTCCTGGCTAGAGATAGTTCATAGTTTCAACATCAGATCGCACCATATTCCTTTCAATGATGGTCACATCTCTGCAAAGCTAAGTTTGGGGTGGTTGCTGTGATAAAAAGCAAGTATTTCAGAAAACAAATATGGAACAGGAAGTGCAGGACGTTCAATCTGATTCCAAAGTCTGGGAAACTGGGAAGTGCCCAACAGAGACACACATCCCATTAATAAGTAATTGTGGTTATTTAAGAATTTTTTTTAAAAATTCAGTTCATGTGTATTACTTTTTCAGATGTCCATTAAGCTGTTGGGTATAAATACTTAAGTTGTTTGAACCTAACTAATTAATAAACAGAATTGCTTGGTATTTCTTTGGCCAAGGTGTGCCATAAAAAAATGCACTGGAACACTAAGGTCACCATGACCTGAGACAGTTTGAAAAACTGTCTCAGAAGTTTAGAGTAAGAAAATATAAGAGATTTCAGCCTAGGCAAGAAAACATCCCTCTACAGATTTTTTTTTTATCTCCTCCTTTAAAAAAAAAATTCTTTGACAACGTGAAAAATCTAAAAAAATGAGAATATATCAAAAGATAACTTTCTAGTGTGATGCACTGAAACCAAACCAAAAAAAAAAAAAGTACTTTTTAAATGTATTAAAAACTGTATCCCTATGTAAGAGAAGGTAATGAGATCCATTCTCCATTTTATGAGTCTGAGGAAGAAATAAGCCAATGACAGGTCATTTCCCACTGTTGATGCTTTAAGGAAGAGAAACCAGGGAGAAGATGGTTCGACTCTGCGGCACAGAAGCAGGGAGACTCACAACTGCTGCAGCTCGTGTGTCTCTGTCCCCGGAGACCCAGCTCTGCTCCTCGGTTCTCTTCAAGGTCACGATTGTACATGCCACTCATACAGCTATAACCAGGGTCCACGGGAGTGATTAACATCTCCTCACTCTAAGCCACAATCCTCCCTGAAGAAAGTATGCCTGGATTTCTGAACTACTACATCCTGGAGCCCAGCACTGGGGACCAGGAGGCTAAGAAACTTGCTGCAACTCTTTCTGTCTTTTCCCTTCGGCCCAGGAACCTAATGCATAGTTTCTATTCTTCTTTAAGTCCTTGGGGTTAAGAAGATAAAATAACCTAAGGAAATCAGAAATAAGCTGTCAGATATTTAGTCCACAAAAAGTCAGCCTACAAATGTACCCAAACACGAAGATTTCCAAACCCCCGCCTGACATCACCAGAGAGTAATTACTTTCTCCACCAGTCACCATCTTGTCTCTCCTCTCCATCTTACTGTTTTTCCTTCTTTGACAAACTTGTCACCCTTGTCCCCAAAGTCTGCTCCAAGAGCTTCTCTCCTTTTATCAGCCCTCATTCCTGTCAATCTGCAAGGCAGAGCCCGATATTATAATCTTGCTTCAAAGATCTTCTGGAAGCATGATCTTCTGTAAGCATTCAAAGTCATCAAAATGAGTTCTAAGTCGTAACTGGCAGAAATTTTTTACATCATCTTAAAATCCAAGCATGATGAAAAATGGGTAACAGTAAATGGCTTGCCTAAGTTCACACAGATTTAGGGAAATATACGTAGAGACTATACCTCTTCTGTCTTGCTACAGGACAAAGCATTCCTTTTAAAAATCTCTGAAATAAGCACGATATATACCAAATATTAATGCAATGTAGGGATCATTAATCACTGTTAGAGCTCGGGAAGTTTTAGGAGGCTTCAGTTCAGCTCCACAGTAAGGCCCTCTCACCTGTCTGCGTGATCAGGGCCCCACCACCCTTTCTGGTCTCAGAGGTGTGCCTGCTGGAGGGCTGTGAGAGGAGGGCGGATGCACATATGGGGGAGTCTCTGTGCTGGGGAGGTACCTCCTCATGGAAGGGCTGCTCTAGATTTCAAAGTGAAAGCTTGCGGAGTTGTCCATGGAAAGGAGAGCTAGCCTAGTCCTCATGTGCCAACGGGGGCAGTGCACCCTCTAGTGACAGCTGTCCAACCTGCAGGGCAAGGCTCAAGTCGGAAAAGGGACCCTACTTTGACCGCCCTTTGATACTTCCATGACGGAAATCTTTCCATTAGGAATCTTTTTTTTTAATTGTCAACTATTTTATTGGTTTTCCTATCCCACCCTCCACCTAATTTTTCCAAGAGAAGGATTAAAAATTAGGTGCTCAAAGTCCTATACATATCTTTTAGGGAAATATATATGATATTTGAACTATGAAACATTGTACTGAGTTTTAGGGTCTACCTTGATTTAATCCACTTGGCATAGTATTTGATAGGCATTTTTGACAAACTGTAGCTTGAGGTTTGTAGCCATTTTTAGTCTCACTGTAGCTAGAATTTTCATCTCACTTTTTTCTCTTTTTAAAAACATTTTTTATTGAGCTGTAGTCATTTTACAATGTTGTGTCAAATTCCAGTGCAGAGCACAATTTTTCAGTTATACATGAACATATATATATATTCATTGTCACATTTTTTTTTGTTGTAAGCTACCATAAGATCTTGTATGTATTTCCCTGTGCTATACAGTATAGTCTTGTTTATCTATTCTACATTTTGAAATACCAGTCTGTCCTTTTCCACCCCTTGCCCCCTTGGCAACCACAAGTTTGTATTCTATGTCTATGAGTGTTTCTGTTTTATATTTATGGGTTTTCTTTGTTTGTTTGTTGTTTTTAGATTTCACATGAGCGATCTCATATGGTATTTTTCTTTCTCTTTTTGGCTTACGTCACTTAGAATGACATTCTCCAGGAACACTCATGTTGCTGCAAATGGCTTTATGTTGTCGGTTTTTATGGCTGAGTAGTATTCCATTGTATAAATATACCACATCTTCTTCATCCAGTCATCTGTTGATGGACATTTAGGCTGTTTCCATGTCTTGGCTATTGTAAACAGTGCTGTTAGGAACATTGAGGTGCAGGTGTCATTTTGAAGTAGGGTTCCTTCTGGATATATGCCCAGGAGCGGGATGCCTGGGTCATATGGTAAGTCTATTCCTAGTCTCTTGAGGAATCTCCATACTGTTTTCCACAGTGGCTGCACCAAACTGCATTTCCCACCAGCTGTGTAGGAAGGTTCCCTTTTCTACACAGCCTCTCCAGCATTTGTCATTTGTGGACTTTTGAATGATGGCCATTCTGACTGGTGTGAGGTGATACCTCATTGTAGTTTTGATTTGCATTTCTCTGATAATTAGTGATATTGAGCATTTTTTCATGTGCTTATTGATCATTTGTATTTCCTCCTTGGAGAATTGCTTGTTTAGGTCTTTTGCCCATTTTTGGATTAGGTTGTTTGGTTGTTTCTTATTAAGTCGTATGAGCTGCTTATATATTCCAGAGATCAAGCCTTTGTCAGTTTCATTTGCAAAAACTTTTTCCCATTCCGTAGGTTGTCATTTTGTTTTACTTATGGTTTCCTTTGCTTTGCAGAAGCTCGTAAGTTTAATTAGGTACCATATGTTTATTCTTGCTTTTATTTTCCATCAGGAATCTTTTACAAAAGTGTCTATGCCCTCACGGGCGCAGACGCACCAATGAGCCATTCCGCTCAGGGCTGTGCTGCTAGAAAGCCAGACCCAAGGCCATTCCCTGACCAGGACCAGTGGTTTCTCACACCAGCTCAGGGGATCTTGGAGACATAAGCAGCCTTCTTCTCCATCATGTTATCTAAGACATTAGATATTAATTCCTTTTTCTTCTTTCTTCTTGACATACTTAAAGAGTACATGCAAAGTGCCTGGAAAAGAGCCTGACGCACAGTAAACACTCAACAGGCGGGAGCTGTTATAATTCTCTCTCTCTAGTCTTTCGCAATGGGCCTGGAAAGCACATTATTCAAAGATCTTGAGTCAAATAAGTTGAGATACAATCATTGGTCAAAAGTTATTAGTAGTCATTGGCTTTTGACTAATGATAACATCTGATGTTAACTGAACATTTGTGTGAACTGTATGTCTGCATTGTCCTAATTGCTATGTATGTTAACTCATTTAATTCCCATGTCTACTGGAGGTCAGTATAATGCTCAGTCCCCTTTTATAGATTAGGAAACCATGGCACACAAAAAATGAATTTATTTGCCCAAGACCAAGCAGCTAAGTGCTAGAGTCAGGATTTGAATTCATATGAGTCTGTCTCTAGAGTTCACACTCTTAATTCTCGGGCCCGTCATTTGGGGGGGGGGGGAATTTGTGGGGAGGTAATTAGGTTTATTTATTTATTTATTTAAATGGAGGTCCTGGGGATTGAGCTCCGGACATCGTGCATGCTAAGCGCACACTGTACCACTGAGCTATACCCTCCCCCACAATACTCTTCTTTCTTACAACTAAGCAAACTTTCCAAGGTCACCCTTCCTCAAAGGCAGGGAGAATTCATACTTTAGACCTTGTTAAGGAAACAAAGAATGGAAAGAACAACAAATTGTTAAGTTCCATATTAAAAGGACATTCCTATTAATGCTGATATATTACTTATATGAGAAACCCGAAAGTACTACAGCGTATAAAATGCACAACTCTATCACAATTTTGACAATTCTAAATACAAACTACTAGTTAT
Organism: Camelus bactrianus; assembly: GCF_048773025.1. Lineage (NCBI taxonomy): Eukaryota > Metazoa > Chordata > Mammalia > Artiodactyla > Camelidae > Camelus > Camelus bactrianus. Next base: position 83,633,498 of record NC_133541.1, read on the forward strand.
AATAAACATTAATCCAACAGTTGATTAACAATTATTTTCTTGCCTTCTTAGAATTTGTACAGTATTATAGAATTTATACTTTTACAATGTTTTAAATGCATATTTATTATTGAAAAAATTATTTCTAGATAAAATAAGTTATATGTGGTTTTGTCCAAATGCTTTAAATTTTCCACTTTCCCTAAAAGAAACGTTAGATGTGAGATCATTTCCCAAAGCATATTTATCACAGAAAGTTTCATGCTTAAATGATATAATCCAGCATCTTGAGTCATTAGTTTGGGAAAAATACTGATTTTTAACAGTAAATGCTTAGCATTAGAAACATTAATAAGGGTTTAAAATCTGTTCATTTAACTCTGTCATGATCTGATTAACCACAGCTTTAAAAACTGCTTAATCATATGTATTTTAATTTATGACATCTGATGCTTCTATTAGACCTAAAGACATGTATATGATGCAAAAATGTCTGTCAGCTGCGATAGGCATAGATTACTACCTGTGAACATTTCCAACTGGCAAGTTGTCACGATAAGGCCCATCCAGGGTTCAGAGTCCCCACAAGTATATGTGCTTCAAATAGCAATGCCACCTGGCATTAGGATCATGCATCTTGGTTCTCCCGCTATTGCAGGTGCCCACTGGGCACTGCCGGTGTAACACACGCATACTGTGTGCACCCCTTTCTCCCATACTGTTGCAGCCTCCATCTGCTCTGTCATCACTAGCCCTTACAGCTGGTGACGGAAACCCGCCAGATACGCTTCACCTTCCTATTGCTGGGTGTCTATCCTGGCTTTATCACTTATGGGCTGTGTGATCTTCAAAAAGTTACTTAACCTCTCTGTGCCTTGGTTCCTTGTTTGCAATAGAGATGATAACAATAGTATATCGACTTCCTAGAGTTGATATGATGATTTAATGAGTTAATATTTGTAATGTGCTCATAACAGTGTCTAGTATATACTAAGTATTATGAAAATGCCTATTAAATAAAATTTAACATAGTCCATGACACTAATGATATAAACACATACCCTGACTCAATGTGTTCCCACTCAACTTTACTTCCAACTTCTCCCCCACATCCTTGTATCTTTGTAAATATTAGAACTACATGCAGAGGCCACAACTTACCAAGTTAATCATTTTATTTTATGGGTAAAATTTCAGTTTAAATCTTCAGTATGTGGATTTCAAATTAAGTGTATGATCAAGCATTAACAGTGGGATGATGTTTAACCTTAAAATGGGAAATACTTTTACAAAGAAATTTTCATTCCTTTTGAGGCAGCGAAAAATTATTTATTATGTATTAAATTTTTGCTCTGCAAAGCAATAGCAGATTGATGAGCTGCTGAGGCCTGAATTATTCTCCAGGTTGAAAGATGCCTTTTGGTGGTATTAATCATCTAGCCCAGAGCTAAAGTACACACGGAGCCTTGTTTCTGATGATCCCCTGCAGAGTCCAGCCCAGCCCAGCCCAGCCCAGCCCACACCAGCCTGCACTTTGCAAAAGCAGATTCCCTTCCTGCAGCATTGGGTAAACCAAAGGTTCCCTATCCGGGTTATCTTCCTCCATCCTGCAGTCTCCATCAAGGTTCCAAGTTTACATTAATTTGGAGAGTTTGAACCAAAACTTAGACTGAAGTTTAAAATGTCATTTTAAACAAAAGAAAAGCTCACTTCTCGTCCTGAAAAATCCTTGTGTGAAGAATATTCCTCTTAGAAGCACAGTTCCACACCACTGACCCCACTGGACTCTCGTTCTTTCTTTTCCTCCTCACCTCCTCCTCCACCTGCCTGTATTCTGTGGTCACTAATAAGGAGAAATTGCCAGCAGCCCTCACACCTTAAGTAAATTACTATTTCAATAAAAGTGCTAAACACTGCTTTAAAAACCGAAGCATGGATACTTTCTGATTGGTGATTAACTATTTTTACAGAGAGATGGTACATATTCATTTTTATTTATCCAGCACAGACTCTGAAGATACAGGGGTGGATAAGATGGACATGGTTTGTGCCTTCACAGAGCTATGTTCTGCAAGGAGGGCAGACAAAACAAGGTGTCAGATAATAAATAAAACGCTCACAAATTATGGCTAAATTAAATGATGAACTCAGATGAAAGTCTGGAGAAAACAGAAGAGAACTTCCTTGAGAGCCAGGATTTTCAAAACTAGTCACCATATCAGAATCTCCTAGGGAGCTTGTGAAACTCCCAAGTCACACCTCAGGTCAATGGAAGAATATGTCCGGGAGGTAGGATCAGGCACCAGTTTTGAAAGCTCCCCAGTGATTCCAAAGCATAGCCAAGAATGAGAATCATAATTTTACTCTTGCAGAAAAAAAAAAAAAAACAAAAAAAACTTCAGAGCTACAAACACCTAAGAGCAATACGGTTCCCCTTCTGATTAAATTTAACTTACTTTTAATACTAGTTGTATGACCTTAAGCAAGTGATTTAACCTCTGTTGACTTTGACTTCCTCATTTGTAAAGTGGGTGTGATAATACAATCTTTCTGTGACTACTGTACTAAATAAGATCATGCGTGTCAAATGCTCAGCACAGTAACCTACACCTAGAAACTGCTCTGTAAATGCAGGCTGTCCGTACAATCACTGTGGCTGCCACTGTCTTTGTCATTTTTATCGTTACTGTTACCTGCTCTCTGGCCGAGGATGGGAATTTCCTTAGGGCCTCGAGCTGTCCACCACACAAACTCAGGACCAGCACTTCAGCAGAGTTTTCTTGGGCCTTTAAAAACCTGCAAAGATTTGCTTTCATACTTCTCCCTCTTGCTTGTACCTACGTGGCTCCATCTTTCTGTTCCACACGTTTCCCTCTCGCCTTGAAGAAAAACAATTGCCAACTCTGCACGAAAGAGACAGGAGGGTACGTGACTTCCCCGGGGCCATGAGACACTGCGAGGACAGTCCTCTCTCTGCCTACATCCCATCCAGATCTTCTGACAGCTGACCGTCCCAACGCATCCTACAGTCCTCTTCCCCAATTAAATTCCCACTACCACTGCATCTATGTCTTTGCTAATAACCTGAGCACATTTCTACTTTTCTTCCCTGATCTCTGGATGCAACCTCAGAAAAAAAGAAGCTAGTGCTTTTTTCCCCAAGCATGCAAGTTGGGTGTATATGTAAAATATATATAAAATAATGATCTGCACTATTTCCACACAACTTCCAACTTACCTACAAAATAAGGATAATGTCAAGAATTAGCAGGCCTTAGAATATAAAAACGAATATATGTATGTTCCTATATAACTGAAGCATGGTGCTGCACACCATAAATTGACACAACATTGTAAACTGACTATACTCCAATAAAAATATATTAAAGAATTAGCAGGCCTTTATTTAAAACATACTGCTATCCATGGTACATGAGTGATATCACCCCACACAAAAATCTGTCTCTATGACAGAACTATGATCTAGTCCCAACTGATAGGATGCTTATAAGAAAATGATGTCTATAGAAGATGTAGACACACACACAGTGAAGCTTGCAGGGGGTACAGATGCACCCAGCTGCTTCTGTGTGAGAGGATCATTCATATGTCTGAAGACTCTCGGGCATGTGTTCAGAGTCCTTACGAGCATTACTCAGAATGAATTACAGCCAGCGGCCACCTTTGCAATCGATTATTAATATTCATTTTCATCTCAAGTCACTTCTCTTGGTTTCACATATAAAGGCTGAGATCCACTGTGGTTAGCAGAGTGGAGGAAGCAAATAACCAATATGTCAAATTGATGTACTGCAAGCAGTAAGCGCACGGCTCCTACCACATCTGTGGGAACCCAGCCTTGGGTGCCTAGCAGACAATTATGAAGCACCTATTGTTAAGTCATGAAAAGGTAAGGTGTACCATCACTTGCAAATTTGGCTATAAAGGATGAAAGGAAATTATTTGATAGAACTACACTGGTGGATGCTAACTTATATATCTACAACATAACTCTGACCACTTGCAAATGGTTAGTACAGTCATATGGGCTATTGGATTCATAACATTCAGAGAGACAGGGAGATTTTTTCTTCTCCCTCTTCCTCCTGCTCCTTGTCTCTCTGTAACCCAGGATAGCTCCCCTCCTGAGGATAAGAATGGGCTCAGTGCTCTCTGACCCAGCAATCAGACTCCAAAGGTACGACCTTTCATTCAATTGTCTGATAGAGACGGGGATGGAAACATCAAAGGAACTGCTGGTCAAGACTTTTACTTCAATTCTTAGATACAACAAGACGGGAAAAAGCAAAACAAAGAAAGAAAAAATCAAATACAGTGAGAGCATAAGACATTTTCCAATTCCCAAAATATTGCCAAATGCAGCAGAGGACTAAAAATTGGCTCTTGCATTGGCCATTTAAGTCATTTGTCCTAAATCAAAAACAAAGAATGGTCTCTGTACTCTAACAACTTGTATTTCTCTTCTTCAAATGATTACAAAATAAAGGCTCTATTTCGAAAACCAACATAATAAATACAGCAGATGCAGGAGGGCAGCCCCTGAGTGGCTGGTACATATATTAGTGAGGGAAAGTGCAACATATTGGAAACATACATTACAGGCCATTCTTTAACCATCGCATTTCTGTTGTTTCGAGGATGCGCTCTGGCAAAGAACGGTTGCCTCTGGGCACATATTACACGGTGAAATAGAAAGAGACAGTGCCTGCCAAAAGAATTTATAATCCTCAGGAAGAAGATAAACATGCCGCGCTCACACCTTGTTAGTATGCATAAGTGCACAACCTAATTGCGTAAAAAGGATTTAATATTCTGGGTGCCGACGCTCCACCGAGTTAAGCATCAGTGAGCACATATAAGGGAGCTCAGTTTTTCAAGAAACTTTCTTCCGTAACTTTCTATTAAAACCTATTGTTTACACATTGTCAGCAGGAAATGCACAACAGGCCAGGGATCTGAGTAAGTGTTCTACCTCATCTTGACCTCAGGCATCAAAGTAAAGCCAGGGATAAGCAATAACCTTTGAGAATTGTGCTGAGAGCTGCCTCACGTTGCTTAACAACGGAGCGTCTTCTCTCATAATGAAATGCCTCAGGGGAACTGTGCGCTTATGTCGGGTCCAGGCCCCTGGTGTTTCAGCATCCCCTGAGCATGTGCTTCTCTCCTCTTGGTCTCAGAGAGAATTTGCAATGTAGCATTCTGATTTATTCTTTTTGGGTCCAGCATGATGCCATTAAAATATCTCAGATAAGTAAGCAAGTTGGGAGAAAACAAGTAATTCTAATGAATTACCGTTGGCACAGAGTTGATGTAGCTCAAGAAGATGCCAAAGAATACATCTCAGTGCACAACTCCAGGGGTCACTCTTGACATCGAATTAGAGGAGCTGTTCACACAGAACACAATGCAAATGCTGCTTGGGGAACTGAAGAGTGGAAACCCCAGGCCCCTCCCCAAGCTTCATATGATCTGCTGTATAGAGAATGTTCAGGTAAGATTTGATGAAACTGAAAACACTAGTCTAGGTTACTTCAAGAGAAACTACATTGTCGTAAAACTAAAAACAAAAAACTGTGTTTCCTCTACTTGTGGTTTTCCTGCTTGTTCAGGAAAAGTAAAGAAAGAAAGAGGAAAAACATGTATTGGGCATATATATGTGTCATACACCGTGGTAAGGGCTGAGCACTTTAAACAGGCACAATTGAAATCAATCATACCAACCTTATGCTTTGATTGCTCGTGTCCCAATTTGCAGAATCTGTGAAACCCAAGATCCAGCGAGGTGAGAGGGTTCCCAGGGATGAGCAAACTTGGAAGTGGAAAAGCTCAAGTATGAAGGCAGGACTTAAACTCCAAGACAGCAGAACTCATGATGGCAGGGAGGTCTCTCAGCGCACTGAGCTCTGGCAATCTGTTGAAACTAACATGCTATCATTTGAGATTAAATTTTAGACCTTCTTGTTTCAGACTGTATTACAGAGAAGCAGGGCAGAAGCCAAAGATTTGACAACTTAGATTTCTATCCATTAACTTATTTTTCGGTAGAAATTAGGGAAACCATGATTGTGGTTACTCAGCAGAGCAACAGGGAGAATTTCAGATGAATCCCAGGGAAACTGCAGGCAGCCCTGATACGGCCCCTTCCCCATAGAGACACTGAGCAGAGGTCATTTCTTCCTTCCGCCTAGCCTAGCCCCCTCTCCCCCCAGAATCTTCCATTCTACAGCCCTGCTTCACTGCACAGGGGCACGTAAAAGCCTAGGAAGCTAACGGATCTGTGTCCTTTTCCCTTTTAAGGGAGGGTTCCATAGCAGCATCCTAGAGTTTCGTGTTCAGTGTTTTTCATGCAGTAGTTTTGTGAAATCACTCTGTTTTCCTACTTTGCATTTGAGATCATTCTGAATTGGTTCTGTTCAATCTTTCTACTCCCCATTCACCCTGCTGCAATCATAACTGTATCCTCAAGTGCCGTCAAAATAGGGCTGCCTACAACTACCACTTGATCTGCGTTCAAGAGGTACCTTTTGAATAGAAAAATTCTTCAGCTGTACCAAGTTATAAGACCTTTATCCTCCTTCCTGCCACCATCTCTCAGTCTCCTTTCTCAAGCCCACTTGCTGAGATCAAGTCCTTTGTGACCAGTAGGGAAGGACAAGAAATAAGAAAGAGAAAATACACTGGGACAAAAGGGGAAGAAGAAAACCGGAAGGGTGGTGGTTAAGACTGTGAGAGTGCCCCTTTGTGCTGGATATCTACAGTGGAGTGTGAGGTGCCGGGATGGGGGGTGTAGCATGGAGAATTTGGGGTGTGGGTGCAGTTATTGTGAATAAATGCACCCAGCATACACATACAAATAAGGCAGGAAACACTAAGGGTGAGGGGAATTAGAATTTGTCGAACACCTACCTTGTAACAGCCCTGTATGTACTGATCAAATCAGTCTAAACAACTCAGTAAGCATTTACAAAGCTAAGAAGCATTTTCTCTCCCACCCGAGAATCCCGATTGCCTGAGAATCTAACGTGTCCACCCTGTGCCCCATTTGCCTCTCCTTCTCTCTAGCAGGCAGGGAGCAGGATGAACAATTCATCCACATGAGATCTGAAATTACAAGTGGACTTTTATTTTCCCTATCATTCCTTTCTCCTATTTTCATAAATAATCGGGTTGACTGTACAGAGCCACTTTAAAAATAAGTTGGCATTCTTAATCACACAGCTGGCATAGACTGTTACTCACCCTTTGTTACTCTGACTTGTGAAACTGATGTATATGTGGATGTAAAAATCTCCATAAATACAGTGACATTTTTAAATGGTCTCAAACTTGGGCCAGGAAAGCACACCTAGAAATAAGGGCCATCCTTGGCTAGAAGGTTAATTCTTTTAGCAGCTGAAGAGTGTGCCTTCTTGGGCATATCTCAAAGCTGAGCACTTTCACATAAGGCACAAGCTCACTGGGCACCCAGAGTAAACAAACTTGTTGAGACTGTCGTGTGAAGAACTGCTGTTCGACAGGGTCAGAGGGGGTGAGCGAGGTACACGGCGGAGGCAGTGAAGCGTCAGGCCACTGCGGGGTGGAATTGAAGGCGCCCTAATAGTTTGGCCATGTCCAGTGTTAAGAGCACTATTTGCCTGGCACCAGACGTGGGCTAGTGAAAGCACCCAGTGAGTAGGCTTCACTGTAAGGATGCTGAAAACCCACCCCAGTGAACTAAAGGGACGATGGCAAAAGGGCTCCGCAGGGTCAGCCAGCCTGCTGACCAAACTGTCACAGAGGCCAGGCTGGAGGCAGCTAAGAAAGAGCTTAATTATCTGGCCGTTTTCATTTGAGTTGGGGCTGAACAGCAGGAGAAGTGTGCTGGACCACCAGTTAGGTTAGTTAGGAGGTTATCCTGTCTAAGATCAGAAACAGAGGTAAGGCAGAGCCTGCCAAGGTCAAACATCAAAGGTCCCCTTGGCCATCAGGGGGTTCCCCTTCTTACTGTGGGCCTGGCCATTCCCACGACCTCACACTTCAGTAGACCTTAATTTCTGGCACCACTGAAATTCTGACCTCCTCACTCAGAGAGAATGTTGTAACCCCTGATGCCCACTGAACTTTAGTCAGTACAATTTTTAAATATCTTACTGCATATTGATTTTTACTGCCAAATCCTATTCTTATTACAATGCTCTTTTTCAAGAAAATGACAGGCTAACAGAAGCACGTTTTTCTGATGGCTGCCATCATCTTAGTTCACCACATCAACTTCAGGGGCAGGGTCACTCACCAAGACGTTTCAGGCAGGAAATACCCATCCTGGTTCCCACCTCAGTTATGTTCCCAGAGAAACCCTTATCCACACTCTGAAAATATCCCGAGTCCTTGACAGTAACTAAATGTAGGGCTAGCACTGCATTGTGCCCCAAGTCACTAAGTTACAACGGAGAATTTGGTACATGACAGAGCTGAAGAGGATTTTAGCCACCCAACTATTTAGAGGGTCTTAGTTTTACTGTACTATTCAGTGCAGACGCACGACCAGTTGGTTAAACACTCTAAACTTGAAATAGATCAATTCTCCCTGTCATACACAAACTCTCCCTGAAATACACAAACCATCTGAAATGTATAAACTCCATACTGGAAGTTCAAACAGTCCTAGCCAAAAACAACCCTAAAACCTTATGCCCTCACTTTTACTTTTTGGTTCAAAGATATATTTATACTTACCTACCAAGATCTCCTAAGATGTTTTGATCTCCTACTTCTGGTCGTAAATAAGTGGGCAAGAGAAAGTTAATAATCTATTTGATATATATCTTTTTAGTAACTTTGACAATTTATACTGTGAACATTTGGATTTAATTAGTAAAGATTTATTTGTGCAACAGTAATTAATAATTACAAAAATGTGATGCATTTTATTAAGGTTATGCTTAATCTTAATAAATAATATTAATAATTAAAGATTAATAATGGCTAGGTTATAATAATGCTTTCATTTTTTATATGTTAGAGTTAGCCAATATAATGGGTCTTACTGCTGTAGAATATAATATATTCAGTTTTAAAATACACTGTATTTTAAAATATATGTATATATATATATATATTTCTCTCTACTATGAGTTTTTTTTTTTTCTTTTACTTTAAAATACACTTTGAGCTCTGTGTTGGTTTGAGGGGAAAGAAAAATCCATGTTGCTTCAGTGAATAGGATGTGGATAAGAATAAACCCCCACAATTTTATCCCTTCATTAAAATTCATTATTTTGGTATTTGTGGGGGCATAGGAAGGAATGGCGCTGTCCTCTGCATCACAGCAGATTCCTTTGCAAATGGAGGTATGAAATGCTGCCTGACCCAGGACAATAGCTCAGGATAATACATGCCACTTGGTGGATTAAAAATTTATAAGATATTTCCTCATCTCTGCTTGGAATACAAATGAACATATTCTTGTCTCATTTAAACTGATTTCTCACTTGGGGCTGAAGAGACGTGTAACACCTTAAATTCTACAGGCTTTGCTTTTCCGATTATATTACCCAGGAAATAAGCTAAATAACTAGAGTACTTGGCAAGAGACTCACATACCACATGGCAAGCACATATAAATAATCTCCCTTTATGTAAAAGTCCCAGTAGGTTGGAATGATAGAGCTTCATCTCACACATGCACACACGCACACACACCTGCACCATATCACTATAACATTTCTCAGTAGACTTCATTCTACATTAAGTGTATGTGTGTGTGTGTACTTAACATGCACTATATATACATAACAGCAATTTCATGTTTCCAGATGTTTTCAGCCAGCCACGTGGCAGCACCCCGATGGAATTCTGGTTGGGGGAGCTGTGGGGAGTCATCCGTCAGGAACACAAAAAAATTCTAGGGCCTGTCTCTTGTCCCATAAGTTACATAGAGGGGAAACATTTTGTTGTGGGTAGTCAGGTATTTGTTTAAATATATCAATAGAGAAAATTCTTTTTCCCATTTAAGGCAAGGGTTGGAGCTAATCTACGAATACATGTTAACTTTTGAAAGATTTATATTCATTGGGTTTGATCTCTGATCGTCTTGAGTAGCAACACTCCTACTGAGGAGGTGTCCTTCCCCCAGGCCCTTCTCTTTCTTGCCTTGCCTTGTGCTGCTGCAGCTACTATGAGGAAACTTAGTAATGTCATCATTTTTGTAATTAGAAATAACCCTGCATGTAAGTAGATTCAGAAAGGACTAAAATCATTGTAATACTTGAGTGATTTTGTGCTTGGAGATTTTTGTTAAAAATAAACTACTAGTTTTTAATGAAATAAAAGTATTATTCATGCTACCTGAAAAAAAAAAGGGGGCTTTTTTAAAGGCATTAGTAAAAGGATATGGGCAGGGAGCAGAAAGGAAAAATGTTTAAGACCAAATAAAAATTGAATTCCTATAATCATGTAGCAAGAATGAAACCTAAGCCCCAGGCTCCCAGAGATCGAAGAAAAAGGCAGAGAGTTTCAAGGGGAAATCCCAGTTGAGAAGATACTCAGCTAGCCCATGTAACCATCTGGGGTGACGAATGCAATTCCAAGTGCCCAGCAGAAGAGAACTATCAGAAGCCAACAACTTTTTCCTACAACTTGTCGTGCTCAGGCATACACGGTCCCAAGTACGTTTAGCAGCTGTGCCCTCTGAATCACGTACCCTTTTCCTTACTCCTTGTATCACATCCTTGGAAACAAAAACGACACACACACAAATCATTCTGCCTCTGTGATTCCCAGTATTACACATAAGTTCTGATAAAATTCCATATGAATTAACAATAAGACTTTAGATCTAAACATTCTGCTTTTTTCAAAAATTTGATTTCTACAGCTAGAATTTTGGAAAGAACTATAAGAGCTCACTTGGAGCTTATTGTGATACGGCACTTTAACTTGACAAGGAGAATGACTCAGGAGAATTGGCTGAAAAGCTATCAGAGTTAATTTTTTAAACGCTCAGTAAAAATGGTTGGAAGGTACATCTTTAAAGGTTACATTTAGTAAACCAACATAGGCCAGTTAGAAAAGGTATTGGAATAATAACTGACATTGAAAATAGCGATTAAAAAACATTATACCTAACAGTAATCCATATAACAAATGTATACAGTTTATATGAAGGAAAACACAAAGTTTTCTAAGAAATGTAAAAAAAAAAAAGGCAAAAGAAATGAAAAGGGATGTTATTTCCTTGGGAAAAAAAAAAGACTCAGTCTTATAAGATGTCACTTGTTTTAAAATCAATTTATAAATTTTATGTGATTTAAATCAAGGTCCCAGAGAGATTTAATTTTCTTGGAACCTGGCAAAAAAATGTTTAAATTATCTAGAAGAATAAACAGGCAAAATAAATGAGGAAAAAAAGATAAAGATTAGAGATGAAAGAAACTAGTTCAATCAGATCTGAAAACATATTATAAAGCTGCAATCATTAAATCTGCAGACAGCAGTGAGAGAAAAATCAGTTGTACAGAAACAAAGCCTAATGTATCGAGCAGCTGTCCAAGAGGAATGTAATATGAGCCACATGTATAATTTTAAAACGTTCTAATACCCACATTTCAAAACATAAAAAGAAAAAGTGAAATTATAATTTTAATAATGTTTATATAGTATTTGTGTCATTAATATATCATATATATACTCAAAATATTAGCATTTATAAATATCATAAATATCAAAACATGTTGAGGTGTTTTCATTCTTTTGTTGTAGTTGTTCTAAGTATTTAAAATCCAGTACATATTTTACACTTACAGCACATCTCAGTTTGGCCTAGCCATATAGTGAGGTGCTTAATAGTCACATAAAGCCACAAGCTACTATACTGGACAGGGCAGGTATAGAGCAAATTAACATGTGATCAAAGGAGTACCATGGATTTAATAAATAGCATTAAAACATTTTCTCCTTTGTTAAAAAAAAAAAAGTTTAAATATCTATCTCAAGCAATGAACAGTATAAGCTTTAGGAGATAAAAAAAAGTTAAATGTTTCAACAAGTCAAAATTTATAAACTTTGTCACAATATAAGTGACTGCCAAATCTTTACAGAGATGAAAATTCTCCAACCTTAAAAACAACATAGGAAATCTCAAAACATGTGGCCAGCAGATTTGGTTAGGTAAAATTTCAAGACATTTTCATACCTGAGATCTAAAGACAAACGTTAAAAACAAATATTTGCTGCAAATATGACAAACAGGTTTTAGTAATTTTGAGCAACTCACGTAAATCAAGGTGCAAGCCAGTAAGAACCCCAACAGATAAATGGACGAAGGACAGGAACAGGCAATTTAGAAAAGAAAATAATCAATTGGTAAAAAAAACTAATGGGAGGGGCCACCTCACTAGTAATACCACAAATACAAATTTAAACAAAAAGGTGGTTTAATGCCTGTTCCTTCCTCTAACATTCAACATTCATCTCTGTTGTCTTTTCTTATCTTTGATGCAACATTTCAGGGTGTAGCTATGATTAGCAAATGCTATGATACTATATCTTCAGCAACTTGAAAGAATTCTGTAGATAAACAGATTCAAAAGTGACTAAAATCATTGTAATACCTGAATTATTTAGTGCTCAAAGAATTTTTAGAGAGAGAAAGAAAGAGGCAAAAGGAATATTGTGGCACACTTGAGTGGACAAGACCTTAGCCATTTGAAAAACAGTGAAGGATTGAAAAACAAACCTGGAATTAAGGGGGTT